>NC_133372.1:18427481-18465314 GCF_049309525.1 Garra rufa | reverse complement strand
ATTATCAGAAAAATTAAAACACGAATTTTTGAAAAAAAAAAAAAAAAAAAAAAAAAAAAAAAAAAAATATATATATATATATATATATATATTTTTTTTTTTTTTTTAATTCGTGTTTTAATTTTTCTGATAATCAAATGAAGGCATTAAACAATTATTTATTTTTAAGCAAATTAAAATTAAACCCTTTTATTTTTTGGCCAAAAAACAAACAAAAAAAAAAACTGTTAATGGCTTACTGTTAAAATTAATACATGGAAAATTGTGTGTGAATTTTCATTTTAAAAAGTTTTAATAATAATTGTAGATTTAAACCGCGTCTCCGCCTGTCTGACATTCATACATGCAGAGGCAAACGGAACATGCAGGATTCATATTTAAACCATATTTTTGCGTTTCAGTATTCAAAGACACTAGTCCATATCGCGATTCAAATTAAGTGACAGACCAACTTTTGATTTATTAATTCCAAAATTGGAATATAAATACCAAATTCCGAGTTATAGAGTATATTCCGTGGAATTGTAGAGACAAAAATGACATGCCTTCGCGTAAATAAGATAAATAACATAATGCTATCTAGTTTGTTTAATAAAAAAACAAAGTATACTATTGGAAAGGTAACCTTAAATGATTTCTATTGTGATCTGGCGCTATATAGAAAATAAAATAAAATATAATTAATTTGACATTCAAGGTGGGGGTGGGCCGAACTTTGCACTTTGCAAAAATTAACTTTGGGCCATCATTTTAAAACCTACGCTTGACGCAAAAACAAGACTGCTCATCACAACAACATGCCCATGTTTAAAAAATCAAAAATAAATAATAAGTGTAAAGCAAACTGAAAACATCAGCAGAAAATGTCTGGCAGCAAAAAACAAACAAACAAACAAACAAAAAACATGATTGTGTGCAAGTGAGATTATTTTGCATTTGTAAGGGGATTTTTACAGCAAAAACCCAAGGACCAGATATGATGAACAAAAACCAGGAGTCAAAGATTCAATCAATCGAAGTCATGTTTACTGAAGAAAATAGTTTGCAGTTTTATCAGCAGAAGTCAGCTTCAACACTCTCGATGGAGTTCGTAGGCCGCTCCCCGTACATGTTCAAAACACCAGTAATTATACTCTAACAGAGGTTGTTAATTATGTCAATGCATAGATTAGGAAGATCCTGATTGGTCCAGAAGTGTGAACTTCCAACATATGGCAGACAAAATCAAAAACTGTCTAAGGTCTTATCTATCTTCAAGGTTGCCTAGCCAGACAAGACTCTTTATCAGTGTGGCTTGATACACGCACACTTAACAGTTAGCCTCTTGGAAAAATGGAATCAAATCAACAGGATTTCACTAATACAAGTCTAAAGGATTCGCATTTAATTTGTTATCAAGAACACATGTCATAGATGTCCCGATCACAGTTGCTCACGCAATCAGGAGGGTCATCCTGACCTCCTGAGGTGTGATCTCGGTCCCTGAGAAAAGAGAACTTCAACAGACAGAAAACACATTTGGCACACACTTTAATATTTTCTATAAGGCATCTATTCTAGTCACTCAAAATCAACAACTAATGTTTAAGAGTTAAACACTGATTTATGAACTAGATCATCTACTAAAAATGTGTAAAAATTAATAAGGATATTAATTTGTAAAAAGGCCATGATGTCTTCCGACTTCCACTCCTTCACATTAATGGTTCAGTCTTGTGCAATGTGATTTTAAGTGTTCAAAGTTTTTTTTTTTTTATTCAAGCTTTTTACATTTTTCACGCATGCCATTATACCACTTTTCTGTGACTGGCATGTTAACCAACTATTATTTTGTAAAATTTATTTCTTTTCTCAAGTTTCTGTTGTAAGTTACATGGATTTGGTTTGTTTTAATATTACATTAAAGTTGAAAAAAGATCTGACATGACAGGGGTGTGTGTATATATAGTATATTTTAGACCGTTATTGCAGACGTTGCAAACTAATAAATAAACTATTAATATAATAATAAATAATAATAATAAATAATTGTTCACTTAGTTGCATTTTTTTTTGAATGGGGAAAATTTAATACATTTTTATACATTATACATAATACATTTTTTAATAATAATATATTAACAAATCCATTGTGTGTTATCCACCAGACTGGGTCTGATGCACAGATATAATCAGTGGACTGTTTCTGCTTCAGCTTGGTTATTACAATTGAAAAGAGAGATTACAACCTGTTTGTATTAAGATTGTTAATCAAATTTTTTGGGGGCCTTTTCTTCCTCAGATTATGTAGCTGCTGAGCGTCAGGAAGATGACATCCATAATGTGCAATCTGTAATTGACTCGTTGGCCTTGGACTACCTTCAGATTAGTTTATCGCACATCACGGGTTAGACATGTTTATTGTGTCCATCTATTCACATGAGCTGTAATCATTTGTTCATTGAGGAGATGTTTTCTAAAAAAGTGTCTACTTAAGTATAAGAATTTTAAATATGCCTTTTGAGAGCAGTCAGAGCACATGGTTTCTGTTATTAGACATACATACATCGGCATGTTCTATCTTTTTGTTTTGTGTAGCTTCATGTATATAACACATGCTTTCTATCTGTAGGTGAGAATATAGTCAGAGGAGAAAAAGAATCTATCAGAAACCTGTTGGAGATTTTTGATGGTCTGCTGGACTACCTCATAGAGCAGCAGAGTGACGAGGACCCTCAACATAAAGGTGATTTATATCTAACAAACAGCTTTCTGTTTGCCAATGCTAATCATCTGAACAAAGGAGTGAGATTACTAGGTGTTCCTAAATTGTAAGATGCTGCTGATGCATCATTTTCCAACTAAACAAGTAAAATTTCTTCATACACACATTCAGGGCTCAATGGAAAGACCAGTGCTGCCAATACACCCTATCAGCCTCGAAATCAGGAAACAGACAAGACGCATCCCTTAACCATTCAGTAAGTGGTGTACACAAAAATAATTGAGGGATTCACTTTTTTCACAGTTGCACTTGCTGCTTTTCCACTTTTGGGCCTATGTGAGCCTGGTCTACCAAGCAGACTCACCAGCTCTCTCTCATGCAACCACACACATGCACAATAAGATCAAAGACTAAGTGTGCGTCTCAATCGGCTCTCTAGCTTCTGAGCATGTGAATCAGTATATCGTGTTCACAAATCCTGGCAATGTAAGGACCTTGACTCACAACACATTGTACAACGTCAATGGTACAGTATTGCAGAACATCACCGCTAGTATTAATTAAATCTTCTGTTGTATGTTTTCAGTTGGCTTGTGTGTTTTATGTTTAACGCTTAGGAATGTTGAAATTTGCCAGTAAGGGAACATAGTGAGCCTTGGTGCTTTCTGGTTTTTGCAGTGCATTGTGGGATTTTTTTTTATTTTATTTTTTTTTTAGGGATTGAGATTTCCAGTGAACTGAAAGGGTTTTACAATTGAGACAGCCCTTAAAATGTCTGGCTAATTTGCCATTTTGGTATGTTTCTCACCTAACCCTACAGTATACCTTCAACTTTTGGAATATACTGCATCACAAGTTGCATAGGATTATTTACGACACATAATTTCTACATGTAACATTCTACATTCAAGTTGTTTATTTTTTATTTTTTGTATTCAAAAGGCTCTTTTTTTTTTATATATAAAAAATGACTGAACTAATGATACAAGATATCTTTGTCATAGTATCCTTTTAAGGGTGATTTCCGATAACAACACCGCTCAGTGCATTTGTTGGTTTTGTCTTACAAGGTGTTTTTAAAAGTAAAAATAACTTCCTTGTTTACAACCCTGTTTTAGTCTATTTCAATATAAGAGTCTTTACTGCTGACTCACTCAAAGTCATCTAATGGCGTAACAATGTAACTAAACACAGACTGCTTCTCAATATCAAATACTATTAATAAATACAACTATTATTTATATAAAATATTATTTAGAATATATAAATAATATTTAATAAACAACAACAGCCATCATGAAAGTTGCTAAGCAATTCAGTAAAAAGTACAAAGGCAGCGTCCTGATACAACATTAAAGTTATATAAAATGAAATGACTCTGGCTTCAGCCAAAACATTTTGGTCTGGAACAAGTAATAGATTACTGAGACCAGAGATTGCCCTTTACATTTACCAAAAAGGAATTATATCTTATGTTTAACTAGAGCTGGGCAATATGGCCAAAAAATGATCACGATAATTTTTTTTCCATATCAGTCGATATCGATAATTATCAACAAACTAATTAATCTCTTAGGTAGCACTTAATAATTACAGACAACTGTGTTGGAGCAGGGCTGTAACTAAAGTCTGTAGGTAGGTAGATCTCCAGGAGCATTTAATACATGTCTACATTAATAATATAATAAAATTCAACACAAATATACCCACATTTCTGACACAATACCACTGTGCAGTTAGTGCTACTACAGTAAATCTATGGTAAATGATAGCTATTTGTAGATTAAAAAGCCTTCTGACAGCACCGTTGCGCACAGTGTTTCTCTTGTTTTTCAGCGCCGTTTCATCTGGCTTTAAACCGCGTGATTTGTGTTCTTCACTGAATTCAAGCGCTTCACACTGGATCTCACTCTGCCATGTGAACTTTGATCCAAGCGGATAAATGGTCAGAGTGCGCTTTGACTAGCACTCTTTTATTCCGCCTTTGCCGCATAAACATTGTATCGAACATTTCTGGAACTCTTGTTATCGCTTATCGAGAAAATTAATATTGTGCGATAATTATCATTATCGATTTATCGACCAGCCCTATGTTTAACCACTAAAGAGACATCAGCGTCAGCGGCAAGTTTCAGAAGATCTGGCTGAGGTAAGGCTGCTTTTGGCGGATCCTAGAACTAGAAGTTTTAAACGGCTACATTCTCGACTAAAAACTTTTAAAGCTTTCGTGACAAAAACAATATTATTTATAAAATTATAGTGGATATGGGTGTGTACCAAGCACTAGGAAAATACAAGTATCAGATCAGGATTCGGTGTCAGCAGATACTCAATATTAAATGACTTGGATCGGATGGCGGCCCAAAAAACTGCTTGCAATAATTCTAAACTAAAGTCTTTTTAATGTTACTACATTAACTCATAGCTACACCATCAGCAAACTAAGTGCTAAGCCTAATTTAATTCTGTATCTTTCCGTCTTCAGTTCTGCACTCCAGTCCAGTGAACATTACCTCCATTCCTGGGATGAAAATGAATTCAAGTCAACAGAGCTCATCCGACTTGGGGATTCTGCTCACATATTCATGGCCAAACAAGAAGGTGCCTATGAATGTTACAGTAACTGAGTTTTGATTTTTTACACATTATATTTGATGCCACATTGTTTTTCCTTCAGTGGAATACATTATACAAATTACATTATACAGCAGAGCTATTACAGTGGTATTGAAGTCTGTCTACACTGTACAGTCGTGGCCAAAAAGTTTTGAGAATTACATAAATATTGGAAATTGGAAAAGTTGCTGCTTAAGATTTTATAATAGCAATTTGCATATACTCCAGAATGTTATGAAGAGTGATCAGATGAATTGCATAGTCTTTCTTTGCCATGAAAATTAACTTAATCCCGAAAAAAACTTTCCACTGCATTTCATTGCTGTCATTAAAGGAGCTGCTGAGATCATTTCAGTAATCGTCTTGTTAACTCAGGTGAGAATGTTGACGAGCACAAGGCTGGAGATCATTATGTCAGGCTGATTGGGTTAGAATGGCTGACTTTACATGTTAAAAGGAGGGTGATGCTTGAAATCATTGTTCTTCCATTGTTAACCATGGTGACCTGCAAAGAAACACGTGCAGCCATCATTGCGTTGCTGAGATCATTTCAGTAATCGTCTTGTTAACTCAGGTGAGAATGTTGACGAGCACAAGGCTGGAGATCATTATGTCAGGCTGATTGGGTTAGAATGGCAGACTTTACATGTTAAAAGGAGGGTGATGCTTGAAATCATTGTTCTTCCATTGTTAACCATGGTGACCTGCAAAGAAACGCGTGCAGCCATCATTGCGTTGCATAAAAATGGCCTCACAGGCAAGGATATTGTGGCTACTAAGATTGCACCTAAATCAACAATTTATAGGATCGTCAAGAACTTCAAGGAAAGAGGTTCAATTCTTGTTAAGAAGGCTTCAGGGCATCCAAGAAAGTCCAGCAAGCGCCAGGATCGTCTCCTAAAGAGGATTCAGCTGCGGGATCGGAGTGCCACCAGTGCAGAGCTTGCTCAGGACGTGAGGCGAAGACTTTTGGAAGATGGCCTGGTGTCAAGAAGGGCAGCAAAGAAGCCACTTCTCTCCAAAAAAAAAAAACATCAGGGACAGATTGATCTTCTGCAAAAAGTATGGCGAATGGACTGCTGAGGACTGGGGCAAAGTCATATTCTCCAATGAAGCCTCTTTCTGATTGTTTGGGGCATCTGGAAAAAGGCTTGTCCGGAGAAGAAAAGGTGAGCGCTACCATCAGTCCTGTGTCATGCCAACAGTAAAGCATCCTGAGACCATTCATGTGTGGGGTTGCTTCTCATCCAAGGGAGTGGGCTCACTCACAATTTTGCCCAAAAACGCGCCATGAATAAAGAATGGTACCTAAACACCCTCCAACAGCAACTTCTTCCAACAATCCAACAACAATTTGGTGAAGAATAATGCATTTTCCAGCACGATGGAGCACCGTGCCATAAGGCAAAAGTGATAACTAAGTGGCTCGGGGACCAAAACGTTGAAATTTTGGGTCCATGGCCTGGAAACTCCCCAGATCTTAATCCCATTGAGAACTTGTGGTCAATCCTCAAGAGGCGGGTGGACAAACAAAAACCCACTAATTCTGACAAACTCCAAGAAGTGATTATGAAACAATGGGTTGTGATCAGTTAGGATTTGGCCCAGAAGTTGATTGAGAGCATGCCCAGTCGAATTGCAGAGGTCCTGAAAAAGAAGAGCCAATACTGCAAATACCCTGGAAATCCAGAGGTCTCGCAAGAGCACAATTTGAATTGTCTCTGCAAGACACTCTGGCATCGAGCAATGATGCATGTTACTGCAATACGTAAGCAGTTCTGGGAACCAATCAAATCGGTGTGTCTGATGTAGGCGGGCCAGAGGCGAGCTAAGCTGATGACGACAGCGCTGCGACGTCCAGAATCATTTAGTAAACATTGAAAGAGATCTACAGAAGAACACCAGTTGTTTGAAAAGGCTTTGGCCGCTACAATGAACGAGTTAGACTCGGCTTTTCATATAAAACCGCGCTCGAATCGTTCCTTTGCAAGAAGGACGTTTTGCTGTTTTGCCGACTTGATACGGCAAGAGTTTAATCCATCAGTTAGCTCCGCTGGTAGTTAAGCGTATGGGGCTTAGTGAAAACCCACTGGTGGTTGCGGTCTCGCCGTCGATCGCCCTTATGGAGGACCAGGTGAAAGAGGCGAGGGAATACGGTCTTTCGGCGTAACTTGGCGACCACGAAGAGGAACAGATCCGAAGCAGGCAATGCCAGATAGCATTCGGCAGAAAAAAGAAGTGGTGAGAAATGTTATTGAACAAGGTCTACCGGGACAACCTGATCGGGATTGTGGTGGATGAGGTCCATCTCATTTACAAATGGTAAGAGTCACTTGGTAAACTTACTGTAATGAAAAACTGAACTATTCAATAGTAATACAGTAGCCTAACTTGAACAGGACGATATGTCTCACTGCTGAATGAAACGCTAGTGTCCATCCACATATTTGTTGATAGTTAATGAATAGTTTGATTGGACCTAATTGTTTTATGAGGTTGATTCGGCTGTCGTAATTAATAGCAATTAATCTTGTCACATTGTTTATGTTATAACATTGAAATCCACTCTTATATGTTCACCAGTCGCTCTGGATACGTCACACCGTGTATTGCTGTGATTGGTCGTGGCGTTATCCAATTGCGTGCAGTTTCAAATGCACGCTTGGTGCCGCCCCTCGAGTTAGGCCCTTTTCATTGCTCGATGCCAGACCCTTAATCTTAATAGATTAGGGTCTGGATTTCATGTAATTGTCGATAAAAGCCTTTGAAACGTATGAAGTGCTTGTAATTATATTTCAGTACATCACAGAAACAACTGAAACAAAGATCTAAAAGCAGTTTAGCAGCAAATTTTGTGAAAACTAATATTTGTGTCATTCTCAACTTTTGGCCACGACTGTACAAAATAAAGCGACAGTTGCAAATAATTTGAACTTTGTGTGAGCACCTCATAAATAGAACGTAGGCAGCAGTGTCCTGTCTGGGATTTGCCGTGCCAGGCCGCGCCGCATCCAGTGTAGACAGCATAATAGGTTCTATTGTATTTTGTCGCTTGTGTCCGGTGTAGACACAGTGTAAGCCTAATACACTCAAACAAGCTAATCAAGGTTTGGGCCCAACAATAAGGACTACCTGGGTTCAGTGTAAAACACACTTGGGTTGACAGAATTGTCACAAAAATAATAATAACTAGTTTCTGGCTCTGTTGGATCATTTTTATTTAATTATTTATTTTATTTACTTTTCTTTAAGTGACAGCGTGACATGTCCTGAATTTAACCCATCCAAGTGGGCACACACCAGACCATGAACACACACTCAGAGCAGAAGGCAGCCATTTTGCCTTGCTCAAGGGCACCTCAGTCGTGGGTATTGAAGGTGTAAGAGGTGTTCATTCACTCCACCAACCTACGTTTCCTGCCGGTATTGGGAATCAAACCAGCAACCTTCGGGTTACAAAAATCAGGGATCGAGCCTGCAATCTTTGGATCACAGATCTGACACTTTCATCGGCCACCGCTATTTTGTTGTGAATGTCTGTGCAGACCATGGCATAAAACTGAGTGTTGAACCGTACAGCCAGATCAGAATGGTATTATTGGAACACTCTGCAAAATTAGAAGCTGTGGCATAACCTAAAGAAAGAAAAATAGTTCAAACGAGATACATAATTGTATATAATTGGATGTGATTGACCTGGTAAATATACATTTTAAATGTGATGTGAAATTTTGCTACAATGTTTATTAGCTGATATGGCATGCATTAGATATAAGACCGAAAAATATTTAATACAATTTAAGTTTTGGGTTTTTGGTGCACCCTAGCTCACACCTAAAGTGCACACACAAAGCCTCCTCTCAGACAGCCCCACTCTGTTTTCCAAAAACAGATATAGGGATGTTTAGCTAACACTATGCAACTTTTCCTATTGTTAATAGTGTCTGCTGCTGTCCTTCCTCAAGTGGAAACCATAGAAGACAAAGTGAGTACTCAGGTCACCGTCCTGAAAGAACCTTTCTGGCCTGCCATTCCTCTCCAGCCTCCTTACCAGACCACCACCCAAAGATCCCCTCCCTCCACTGACACGGCCGCATTTTCTGAAGACCAAACCATACAGAAACCAGAAAACTTGCGTTACGAGGTATGTCTTTTAATTCAACGCTAGATTTCATGCAGAACTACTGTGCAACACTTTTAGCAGCATGTACAGATTCTCTGTTATCCAGATTTACAGATTCTCTTATCCAGGCCATCATAGAAATGTATTTAGTATCGTCATAATGTATTTTTCTTGGTAGATGATAGTCATGAGTAAATGCTAAATGTTTGATGATTGCTGATTGTCCATTTCATTTCTATAATTCCTGTGGGTGTTTTTGCAATTGTTTGTATTCAGTAAATAATTAAGTATGTTTACATGCACACTGATAGCTCCCAAAAATAAGCTTTTTGAATTAACCTGTTGTCCCAGTGTAAATGCAAACCAGTAACCCAGCAACACAAGTAAACAGTGTTAACAAATAATCAGGTTATTCCCTGGTAGTGATGTCAAAATGTAATCAGTTGTGATTAAATAGATAGTGGTTCTGTCCCCCTGTGATTTACCCCTATGAATGTAGCTATCCTTCAATGTAAATATTCTGCAAAGTTGTTAATCAAACAAGTGCATTATGCATAGATATTGTCTCTCAAAAGAAAGAGTTGACTCAGAATTGCCTTAACGAGTCATGATATTTTTTTTAATCTTCTGTCCGTTGCCGATCTACGTCACTGAGTAACACATTAGCATAATTCTAGCCTGCCTGCAAAATACGAACACTTTGACCTGCCCACAAACACTTTCGCTAGTTAGTAAGCAAATTAATTTTGTTTTCACAGATTCCAGATTTTTAAGTAGTTGTATCTTGGCCAAATATTGTCCTGTCCTAACAAACCATTCATCAGTGAAAAGCTTTATTTATTCATCTTTCTGGTTATATATAAATCTCAACTTTGCTATCGCTGCGGCGCCCGGGGAGCTGTTGGGGGTACAGTGCTCACCTCAGTCGTGGTATTGAGGGTGGAGAGAGTGCTGGTAATTCACTCCCCCCACCTTTGGGTTACAAGTCCAACTCCCTAACCATTAGGCCATGGCTGTCCCTAATGGTAAACCACGATATTACTGTTCTGCTTAAATAGTTCTGATAATTCACTCTTAACCCACCATTTCTTAAGAATGTGTCGATTAATGTAGACTTTTGTTGTTCTAATTACTTTATTTAATAAGAAAGAATGTAACTTATTTGACATTTTGCTTACAAACTGTTGTTTCATCAGTTAGTCACAATAGCACTTGTTTTTTTTGTTTTTGTTTTGTTTTTTAGTGATGATAGCGATACTATTTTGTAATGACAGTAACAGTAATATCAGTAATAATAATTCTAAAGATGGTGATGATAACAATATTTTGTGATGATGGTAACAGTAATATTAACAATAATAATAATAATAATAGTTATAATGCTAAAGATTGTGATGGTAACGATAATATTTTGTGAGGATATTTTGTAATGACGGTAACAGTAATATCAGTATTATTTATTATGTAGTATTAAATAGCAGTGTGCGTTTTTTTTTTTTTTTTCTCTCCATTCAAGGCAACATTACTATATGCATATGTATGTAAGCTTAAGCTGAGGTGGTGCATTAAAAGAAAGGTGTGGTGCATTAAAATCAACATGCAGAGCATTAAAAACATGAGTGGTATTTGTTGGGTGCGGTTTTAATTTATTTATATTTATACATTTTTAATTATATAATGTGTGTATGTGTGTAAATGTATGTATAAAAATGTATATATGTATGTGTATATATATGTATATGTATGTATGTATGTGACCCTGGACCACAAAACCAGTCTTAAGTCGCTGGGGTATGTTTGTAGCAATAGGCAAAAATACATTGCATGGGTCAAAATTATTGATTTTTCTTTTATGCCAAAAATCATTAGGAAATTAAGTAAAGATCATGTTCCATGAAGATTTTTTTTGTAAAATTCCTACTGTAAATGTATCAAAATGTAATTTTTGATTAGTAATATGCATTAAGAACCTAATTTGAACAACTTTAAAGGTGATTTTCTCAGGATTTTGATTTTTTTTGCACCCTCAGATTCCAGATTTTCAAATAGATGTGTCTCGGCCAAATATTGTCCTATCCTAATAAACCATACATCAATAGAAAGCTTATTTTCTGAGCTTTCATATTATATATACATCTCAGTTTTGTAAAATTTAAACTTATGACTGGTTTTGTGGTCCAGGGTCACATATATATATATATATGTATGTGTGTATATGTATGTGTGTGTGTATATGTATATGTATAGTCAGCTGCAAATATGGCTTGACCCCAAAAAAATTCTAACAAAAGGTTTCTCAGTGGTTTACAGTAGTATCAGATGTACTTAAAAACATACTAAAAGTTTACCAAAGTTTGACTCCAAGAAAGGCCCCATTTTCAAAATGGCGGCCGTCAGGTCCTTAAAATGACCATTACTCCTTTGTATTCCTCCTAGACCAGGAATACTGGTGCCTGATACATGTTTTGGCCTTGTAATATTTTAATTAGCATATTTGCATGATAGATACAGATGCACATCAATAAATTAAAATGTCATGGAAAAGTTCATTTATTTCAGTAATTCAACTCATATTGTGAAACTAGTGTATTAAAGGGGTCATCGGATGCCCATTTTCCACAAGTTCATCTGATTCTTTAGGGTCTTAATGAAAAGTCTGTAATATACTTTGGTTCAAAATTCTCAATAGTAGTGTAAAAAAACACCCTTTTACCTTGTCAAAATCAGCTCTGCAAAATATCAGCTCATTTTATCGCATGGACCCTTTAAATGCAAATGAGTTCTGCTCGCCCCGCCCCTCTCTGCTGAGGGATTATGAGCCGTAAAGTTTACTTTAGCCGCATTTAGCTGCGTTTAGCTGCATTTAGCCTCAATCGCTTAATTAGAGTCTTCCTCTGCATCTGAGGTCACACAATGGCAATTGTATTCGGACTGTTTCAGCTCGGTGAGGGCGGGTCTAAGGTAAGACGCTCATGTCAATCTACTTTTGTGGGAGTGCCCTCTGTCGGTGTTCCGCCACAATGACAAGAAGCTGAGAATGACCTCATTTTAAAAAGGGGATATTACTTTTAAAGATTAAAAAAATACCACTGGGTGGATTTTTGTCATTGTAGGGTGGTTGTGTAGACTGCCAACACACATTAATGTTCAAACAACATGTAAAAGTTAGTTTGACCCCTTTAAATAAATTCAATGCACACAGACTGAAGTAGTTTAAGTCTCTGGTTCTTTTAATTGTGATGATTTGGCTTACATTTAACAAAAACCCACCAATTCACTGTCTCAACAAATTAGAATATGGTGACTTGCCAATAAGCAAATCAACTCAAAACACCTGCAAAGATTTCCTGAATCTTCAAAATGGTCTCTCAGTTTGGTTCACTAAGTTACACAATCATGGGGAAGACTGCTGATCTGACAGTTGTCCAGAAGACAATCATTGACATCCTTCATAAGGAGGGTAAGCCACAAACATTCATTGCCAAAGAGGCTGGCTGTTCACAGAGTGCTGCATCCAAGCATGTTAACAGAAAGTTTAGTGGAAGGAAAAAGTGTGGAAGAAAAAGATGCACAACCAACCGAGAGAACCGCAGCCTTGAGAAAATCGATTCAAGAAATGGACTGTTGCCCAGTGGTCCAAAGTCCTCTTTTTGGATGAGAGCAAGTTTTGTATTTCATTTGGAAACCAAGGTCCTAGAGTCTGGAGGAAGGGTGGAGAAGCTCATAGTCCAATTTACTTGAAGTCCAGTGTTAAGTTTCCACAGTCTGTGATGATTTGGGCAGCAATGTCACCTGCTGGTGTTGGTCCACTGTGTTTTTCTGAAAACCAAAGTCACTGCACCCGTTTACTAAGACATTTTAGAGCACTTCATGCTTCTTTCTGCTGACCAGCTTTTTAAAGATGCTGATTTCATTTTCCAGCAGGATTTGGCACCTGCCCACACTGCCAAAAGCACCAAAAGTTGGTTAAATGACCATGGTGTTGGTGTGCTTGATTGGCCAGCAAACTTACCAGAGAATCTATGAGGTATTGTCAAGAGGAAAATGAGAAACAAGAGACCAAAAAATGCAGATGAGCTGAAGGCCACTGTCAAAGTAACCTGGGCTTCCATCCCACCTCAGCAGACCACAGACTGATGACCTCCATGCCACGCTGAATTGAGGCAGTAATTAAAGCAAAAGGAGCCCCTATCAAGTATTGAGTACATATACAGTAAACGGACATACTTTCTAGAAGGCCAACAATTCACTAAAAAGTTTTTTTTATTTTTTTTATTTTTTTTTTATTGGTATTCTAATTTGTTGAGATAGTGAATTGGTGGGTTTTTGTTAAATGTGAGCCAAATCATCACAATTAAAAGAACCAAAGACTTAAACCAATTCAGTCTGTGTGCAATGAATTTATTTAATACACAAGTTTGATAATTTAAGTTGAATTACTGAAATAAATGAACTTTTCCACAACATTTTAATTTATTGAGATGCACCTGAAAGTGATTACAGGTACAATTATATATTAAAGACATTTGAAATGAGTGACCATTTTAGAGGGTTCACACACAGGCCTCTGTTCGGGCTAATTCAGAGTTGTTTATGATCAAAGTTATACAACTCCAATTTAAGGAACTTTTGGGTGCAATAACTTTTACATTGAATGTCAAGTCTGTGTTTTACCAAAAAAAAAAAAAAAAAAAAGTATGTGTCCAAAAACACGTACTGAGTAGGATTTACATGACATAGGCTAAATAGTTTTCATCTCTGGTTCACCCCAAACAAAGGAAAAGTAATCTATAGTATATAGTAATCTCACAACATCATGTATTCCATAAGTATGTAATCATGTCAGTGCAATTTAGTCCAATGGATTCATAGACCCAGAAAACATGGGGTTAGACACCAAGATTACTTGGCTAGGTCAAATAATGAAGGAGTTAGGATATTTTAAGGGTTTTATGCCCATCTTGGATGCCATCTTGAAAATGACACCTTTCTAGTGGTCAAACTTTGGTAAACTTTTAGTATGTTAATAAGGACACCTATTACTACAAAAAACAGCTGAGAAACCTTTTGTTAGAATTTTTTTTAGGGTTAGGTGTTTTTTTTTCATATATGCAGCCGCCTAGTATATGTGTGTGTATGTATGTATGTATGTATGTATGTGTATGTATAACATACAAAACATCATCCCATCAACATCATCTTATTACTGTTCAATGTTTCTATGATATTAATAATGATAAAAATAATGAAAACAACAACAACACTAATAATAATAATAATAATAATAATAATAATGAAAATATTAGGTATTACTAATACCTTATATAAATATATATAATATTGTGTGAATACGTAATCAAGATAAGTGTGTCAGATTTGTAAGAGTTGAGTAAGGTCTGATCTGGAATGCTATGGTTCTGATGTATAGTTGTAAGGGGGTGAAAAATATTCTAGGGAGATGTATTCTGTGAGCAAATTTTCCAATGTGTTATGTAAATAGTGTTTCGGGTAGTCACATTTCCAATTCAAGAAGATAGTTTTCTTGGCAACGGTTAGAGCTATGAGGAGTATCCTTTTGTTTGTTATTTCCTGTTTGAGTGTTGATAGCTCGCCCGGGGGATAATGGGATGCGACAGCCCATCAAACATCTTCCCAAAAGTGTTTAATGGGTGGGCAGTGCCATGTGGCGTGGATATATGTCCGGACTATTTTGTGAGCAGTGCAAGTAAGTTTCTGATGTGAATCCCATTTTAGACAGCCTTTCCCCAGTGTAGTGTGTTCTATGAAGGGGTCTTATACTGTATGAGCTGAAGGTTGGCGTTTTTAGTCATGAAATAAATATTATAAATTTGAGTGCAGAGGTCGGTATCAGGAGGTCTTCTTCCCATTTGGTTATTGGTAAATTTAAGATTTTATTTGAATTGGTTATAATTTTGTATAATTTAGAAAGTAATTTTTTCGGGGACGATATATTAACTAAGTCTGCTACTGCGGAGGGCAGGTGAAGATTGATGGTTCTGGTATTGATTTTAGATAAAACAGCTGATTTGAGTTGCAAATAATTCAAGAATTTATTGCTCCCAATACTGTACTCCTGGACTAGGTAGGAAAATGAAACCGATTTGTTTGACTGAAAAATGTGATTAATATGTGTGATACCCCTTTTCTGCCCATTTATGAAAATTGAGTGTTTTTTTTTTTTGTTGTTGCTTGTGAAGTCAGGGTTCCAGCGTGGGGTGAAGTTAGATGGAGCCTGATTGGAGTTTGTGATTTGATATTTCCACCAGGCCGTCAGAGCTGAAGCTATTGTCAAGGCTTTGAAACCTGAGTGATGTTTAATGGACTGACTGAGAAATGGAATGTCTGATATGTGTAAGTTTCAGCAGAGTGATTGTTCTATATCTAGCCAAATGAAGTCTGACTGAGTGGGATGAGTCCATTTATATATGTTTTGGAGTTGGTTTGCTTGTGAGTAATGATAAAAATGTGGAGCTTCTAAGCCTCCTAAAGATTTGGGTTTTGTAAAGTGCTTAATTTTGTCCTTTGTGGTTTATTTTTCCAGGAGAATGGGGTGATGGAGTCTAGAGATTTGAACCAAGTGAGATTAGGCTGAGTTGAGATAATTGAAAATAGGTAGTTTATTTTAGGGAGTACTGTCATTTTGATTATTGCTATTCTCATGGATGGAGAGTGGTAAATTGTGCCAGTGATGAAGGTCGTCTTCTAATGTTTTTAGTAAAGTAGTAAAATTGAGTCCAGTCAGCTCTGACAACCTGGAGGAAACCTTAACGCCTAAGTAGGTGATATTCCTCTGCATAGAGGAATGGGTGATACCTGGGCTACCACATTCCATTTAGTTTTATGTAGTGGAAGAGTTGAAGATTTATTCCAATTTATTGCATAATCTGAGATTGTAGAGTATGAATCAATGGTTTTAGTTATTTCTTGTAGAGATGACTGAGGATTTTGCAAAAAGAGCAAAATATTGTCAGCAAATAAACTAATCTTATGTTGTATTTGGGGTGTGTGAATTCCTTTGAGTGGATTCTGGCGGATGGCTGCTGCTAAAGGTTCAATGAAGATGGTGAATAAAGATTGAGAGAGTAGACATCCCTGTCTAGTCCCCCTGTGCAGTGTGAAGCTTTGTGATGTTAGTCCATTGGTGTTGACTGTGGCTGAAGGTGTTGTGTATAAAATCTTAATCCAATTAATAAACGACTCCCCAAAGCCAAATTTTTGTAAGGTGGTGAATAGAAAGTTCCAGTTGACTCTGACAAAAGCTTTTTCTGCATCTGAAGTGACTATGAGGGTGTCTTTCTGTTTGTTATTGGATGCCTGCCTACCTTTGATGAAACCTGTCTGATCCGGGGGATTATAAATGGGATAATTTTTTTTTCAATTCTCTGTGCAAGAGCTTTGCTGATTATTTTGATGTCTATGTTGATAAGAGATATAGGATGGTAATTTGACAGAAGGGTTGGATCTTTATTAGGTTTAGGAATGAGTGAAATAGTTGCTGTGTTAATGTGTACTAGGGCTGGAGGATTTTATCGATTCTGCGATTTAAATCGATATTTTTTTTCCAAAGAAAGTATCGATTTTTTTGCCGCGAGTATCGATACATACGTCCCATTCTAATCCCCTGTGTTGTTTACCCCTGTTCGCGTTGCAGGAAGAGCGATTTGGTCAGCCAGCCGCTAGTGTTGCTGTAGAGCAAGTTACCCGTACTAACTTTACACAGACGCAGATGTCTACCTCTTCCTGTTTACCAAGTCAGAGCGAGGATATTCAGAGAATGGCGGCGAATATAAATCCAGCACCCGCCTGCTTAAAGGGATCCCTTTATATATAATTTGATGTTTATTTGCTTACCCCCAGGGCATCCAAGATGTAGGTGACACAAACGAAGATTTTTAACAAAAACCGGTGAAGTCAAATAATGGCAGTCAATGGTTACCAAATCTTTAGAGGAAAGAGAAGCACACACAGACAAATCCAAATTACACCCTGCGGCTCGTGACGATACACTGATGTCCTAAGACACGAAACGATCGGTTTTTGTGAGAAACTGAACAGTATTTGTATCATTTTTTACCTTTGACACACAGCCACGTCCATCTGTCCTGAGCAGGAGGTTAGCTTTCGGATCGTCACATGTAAACGCGCTCTGAAGTAGAATACGCAAACACCGGAAGCGATCTGTCGCGTGTATACAACACTCGTTGTTTACACAGTGCACACAGACTGTGGGTATAGCCGCTATTCAAAATGGTAATTACTTGCGCTTATCCTGATTGTTCAAACCAAATTTAAAGCTAAAAGATTACATCTGCTTGCGCAAACTCATGCGGGACTTTTAACCGATTTCCCCTTACTGCGTTTGCGTATACTATGTCAGAAGCGCGTTCATATGTGACGAGCCGCGTTCAAAGCTCGTGCTCAGGACAGATGGACGTGGCTGTGTATTAAAGGTAAAAAATGATATAAATACTGTTCAGTTTCTCACAAAAACCGATCGTTTCGTGTCTTAGGATATCAATGTATCGTCACGAGCCGCAGGGTGTAATTTGAATTTGTCTGTGCATGTTTTTGCTTACTTTTAAAGGTTTGGTGCCCATCCACCAGTATTATTTGACTGGCAGACTGCACTGGTTTTTGTTAAAAATCTTCGTTTGTGTTCTGCTGAGGAAACGAAGTCACCTACATCTTGGATGCCCTGGGGGTAAGCATATAAACATCAAATTTTCATTTTTGGGTGAACTATCCCTTTAATTGCAAATTGCAATGTTGCATTATTTACTTTTCAAAGGCTTGTAAGCTACAGTTTGCACTGTTTCAATAAATGGAACTAATTTTCTCAACACATATTTGATTAATTTTGTCCAGCATTTATTTTGCAAGCTGTCTGATGTTTTTTGAGTTTATTTCAATTAATTCAATCCAAGTAAATGAAACACTTACAAGATGTCACCAAAATCACTCTGTCTCTTTTAAATCTATCAGAAAATGATGTAAGTGTATCGTGAGCTGAATATCGTGTATCGTATCGTATCGTGAGATTAGTGTATCGCTACAGCCCTAATGTGTACTGGTAATCTAGAGTTTTCTTTTATTGATGTTATTGCTCTGATGAATAATGAGGATAAAATGGACCAGAAGTGTTTATAGAACTCAGCCGGGAAGCCGTCGGGTCCTGGTGCTTTATTGTTAGGCATTCGATTTAGGGCGATAGGAAGTTCTTTTTTCTGTGATTGGTTTGTCCAGTGCACTGATTTGTTCTGTGTTAAGTTTTGGGAGTTGAATATTATTAAAAAATGAATTAACATCCTCTTGTCTTGCGTTATTATCAGATGAATAAAAGTTAGCATAGAAGTTTCGAAATATTGTATTTATTTCTTGTGGAGAGTTAGTAAGCTTTCTTGCTGAGTCCTTAAAGGAGTAGTTCACTTTCAGAACAACAATTTACAGATAATTTACTCACCCCCTTGTCATCCAAGATGTTTATGTCTTTTTTTCTTCAGTCGTCAAGAAATTATGTTTTTTGAGATAAACATTTCTTGAAATTTCTCCATATAATGGACTTAAATGGTGCCCTGATTTTTGAATCTTCAAAATGCCGTTTTAAATGCAGTTTAAATGCGGCTTCAAATGGCTGTAAACAATCCCAGCCGACAAAGAAGGGTCTTGTCTACCGAAACGTTTGGTCATTTTTTTTTTTTTATTGAAGGAAAAACAAAGTAGCATATTACATACAAAGATTTTTAACAAGGCTCCTCTAGATTTTACAATTTTTCCCCTTTCCCATAACCCACCCCAAAGAACACAAA
Source organism: Garra rufa (assembly GCF_049309525.1). Lineage (NCBI taxonomy): Eukaryota > Metazoa > Chordata > Actinopteri > Cypriniformes > Cyprinidae > Garra > Garra rufa. The sequence goes on along the minus strand of NC_133372.1, from coordinate 18,446,044 downwards.
GACATACCAGAAAAAAAAAAATGAAGAACAAATTCCAAAATAGGGAACAAAAACTCAAAGTTATGATATTACAAACAATGAGGAAATACTTGACAATATTATTAGCCCATTATGTCTGAATGAGTGTAACCATTACAGTGCGTATAGGCCTTTTTAGTTGCACTGTTAATTTTAGTTTTAGTTTTGGGGGGAGAGTTGCATCCTTTTCAAAATACGACAACAATGGAGACCATATTAGATAAAAATGTTTAGTTGATCCTCTAAGACAGGGATCATCAAACTTGGTCCTGGAGGGCCGGTGTCCTGCAGAGTTTAGCTCCAACTTGCCTCAACACACCTGCCTGGAAGTTTCAAGTATACCTATTAAGACCTTGATTAGCTGGTTCAGGTGTGTTTGGTTAGGGCTGGATCTAAACTCTGTAGGACACCGGCCCTCCAGGACCGAGTGTGGTGACCCCTGCTCTAAGAGAATATTTTATCTTTTCCAATTTCAAAAACAGCATCACATCACTAAGCCAGAGTGAAACTAAAGGTGGTTTACTTGATTTCCAATCAAGCAATATTCTTCTCTTAGCCAGCAGGCACGCAAAAGCGCAAGCATCTTGACAATTTTTGGACATTACTGTACCTTGCTCAGGTACCCCAAAAACAGCCATTTCAAAACTAGGCGTAATGTCCTTAATAAATGCCTCAGACAAAATTTTAAATATAGTTGTCCAGTAATTAAACAGTCTGGGGCAAGTCCAAAACATATGAGCCAAATCTGCTTAAGCAGAATGACATCTCTCACATATAACATTTGTGTATCTTAGATAGTCTAACCTTACTGTAATGAAGTCTGTGGAGGACCTTGAACTGAATTAAACCTAAGCGAGTACAAGAGGTTGTACCATTCACCTTAAGTAATGCAGCATTCCAGATTTCTTCTGATATATCCACTCCCAAATCCTTTGACCATTCTGCATGGATTTTGTCTAGATTAATATTTTTAATTGACATTAAAGTATTATATATATTAGAAATTACTCCCTTCAAATGTAAGGGAATATTTAAAACTTTATCCAATCCTGTACTAGGAGGAATAGAGGGATATGTGGAACAATGCTTTTGGATTAGATGACGTACTTGAAAATATCTGAACGTGTGATTTTGGCAGATTATATTTTGAAGAGAGAGTTGAAAATGGGGCAAAAACGTCCTCAATGAACAGATCACTAAATTTGGCGAGACCCAACTTTTGCCACTGACTGAAGACTGAGTCCAGTTGAGTTGGAAGAAATATGTGATTTTTGCATATAGGGCTGGCTATGGAGAAGTCTTTAAAACCAAAACACTGACTACGTTTACATGGACACCAGTAATCTAATTAATGACCTTATTCTGAATAAGACAATAATATGATTAAGCTGTTTACATGAGTTGCTTTTAGAATATTCCTTTCATGTTCCCGTTTTACATGTTATAGTACATAGATCGATTAATGACACACATCATTGCGTCCACACGCGACGCTATCAGTTCATCTTCCTTATAGACTTTTGGATGTTTGGGTTTTAATTTTACAAAAGCTTGAAGTGGCACTGGACATATGCAACAAATATTTTAGAATGTGTGAGTTAAAATTTGCCGTGGTCGCATTTGTGCGAGTGCGTGCTGTGCTGCTCCAAAGCGTCTGCTCCATACAGCGAGCGTTTCAGAGCCAGTCAGTTTTTAGGACAAAAAAAAAAAACACACGCAAGCACAGTCACCGAAAGCCAGTTTAGTTTTACTTTTTTTGTTTGTTTTCATTTTGAAAACCCTGTTATCTTTGCCGTTTACCTCACATTACGCTTTGGAGGCTTTCTTTTATTATTTTTTTTATTAATTATTTTGATTGCTCAGTGTTTGCGCGCCCTGTAATAAATTGTTTAGTCGGCATATAACAGCATGTGTTGGAGTCCATGCCTCGTCTTATTAGTTTTTGTTAATAAATGCTATATAAGCTAGTTTTAATTTATTTTTGTTATGCTGTTTAATTAAAAATAACAAATCCATCTTTTAAGAATTTGTTTTAATCTTAAAATTGATAGGTGTAGCCTTATATATGCAAGCAAAACCAAGATCATGAATTCGATAGTAAAAGTAAAAAGCATCCTAAGACATTCCAATAGCGGAAATCCCGTTCACAAAATTAAAATAAATACTTACAAATTATACTAATGAAAAAGGGGGTTGAATGTTAAAAACGTTTCCATAAAACTAAAAATTATGATAACAAACTAGGCTATTTATCAGCAATGAGCATTGATTAAGCCCATGTTGTAGCAAAATATAAATAAATAAAAATGAAACCAAAGCGCAACCAACTGAGAGCGTTATGCCGCGTTCCAGACAACCCGTTACCCGTGTTTTTCCAAACTTCTACCCGTGAAAGTGCACTGGAACGGCACTCAAACCCGTGACTTCCCACCCGTGAACTCGTACTAGATCGACGACGTACTCCCAGTTCCGAGTTCTGACGTGACATAGCCCGAGAAACAACAATAAAGCCTCTAGGGGTGCGGTGTTCAGTGGCACACGGTGGAAAAATTGAGTTTAATTAGGACAATATAACGTTGCAATCAAATTATTAATACTATAAAAATAATAAATGCTTGGCGTGACTTGCCTGGAACGCTACAAAGTCCTGAGTCGTGGTTTGAACACGTGATTTACGAGCTCAAAAACCTGCCTGGAACGCAGCATTAGTGTGTATCCTGTCACAAAATGTGGCGAAAAGTCCTACAAGGGGAATAGTCTGATTAAGGTGTGTACATGTCTTCCATAATGCGACTAAAATAGGAATACTCCACCTGTCTTAATTCGATTTGTGTTTACTCCGATTATGACTTTAGTCGGATTAAATTAATCAAAAATCTCAGTTTACATGGTTGCTTCTTAATCAGAGTATTGTCTTAATCGCGTTAAAATCGGAATATTGTTGTCCATGTAAACGTACTCATTGTCTAAATTGAAACCAAATCTTAAGGGTATTTATTACAACTGGACATTGAGTGTACGATGAAATACAAAGGGGCAGTTGAGATAGAGCTAAAGCTGGAAGGGATGATGAACTACAGGAATTTGCCTCTGAAATACACCAGACATCTTTGGGGTTCTGAAGCCAGTACAGTACTTTTGAGATATTTGCAGCCCAATAATAATACCTGAAATTAGGAAGTGCTAAACCACCTTGAGATTTTTGTCTTTGGAGAAACTCCTTCCGAATCCTTGGTGCTTTTCCGCCCCATATAAATGATGAGATCAGACTATCTAAATTCTGAAAAAAGGATTTGGGTAGAAAAACTGGGATACATTGAAACAAGTATAAGAACCTTGGTAAAATGTTCATTTTTACACAATTAATTCTACCTGCAAGTGATAGAAACAACAAATTCCATTTTTTTGAGGTCTAGTTTTAACTTGTCAATTAAAGGAGCAACATTCTTTTTGTAAAGGTTAGGGAATCCCTGTGTGATATTTATCCCTAAATATTTAAAACCTGATAAAGACAACTGAAAAGGTATATCACTATTTGAAATATAGATAGCATTATTGTTTATTGGAAAACAAATACTTCTTGAAAAATTCAGTTTATAGCCTGAGAAAGTGCCAAATTGTTTCAATATCCTAACTACCTGTGGAATACTTAAAACCGGATCTGAAAGGTACAACAGCGTGTCATCGGCATATAAGGATACTCTATGTTCTATGCCCCGACTATTAATGCCAGTAAAATGCTGTGAGCATCTTAATGCTATTGATAGGGGCTCGATGGCTAAAGTAAAAAGCAAGGGGCTAAGAGGGCATCCTTGTCTTGTACCCCTTGATAGGGGAAAAGACTCTGAACGCACTCTATTTGTAATTACCGATGCTTTAGGGGAAAAGTATAATAACTTAATCAGTGAAAGAAAATTTGTTCTAAAGCCAAATCTTTCCAACACAGAAAATAAGTATTTCCACTCCACCCGGTCAAACGATTTTTAACGAAATGACTACTTGAGGGACAGGGTCCTGAGAAAGTTTAGATGAGTGGATTACCCCTAGCAATCTCCAGATATTACTAAAAGAATGACGACCACTGACAAAACCTGTTTGGTCTTTTGAAATCAAATTCTCTATTACTGTATCTAAACGTAAAGCAAGGATTTTTGCCAAGATTTTAATATCAGAATTTAAGAGAGAGATTGGTCTGTAGGAATTACATTTCAAAGGATCCTTATCAGGTTTTAACAAAAGAATAATATTTGCTACATTCAAGCTTTGTGGCAAGCTACCCCTTTCCAAAGAATCGTCAAACATATCAAGAAGAATAGGGGCTAATTTATCTGCAAATTTAAAAAAAAAAGTCTATTGGGTAGCCATCAGGGCCAGGAGTTTTTTTGTTCTGCATAGATGTAATTGCACTTAAAATTTCTTCTTTTTGTATAGGTTTCTCCAAATAGGTTTTCTGCACAGAATTCAGGGTGGGTATATCTAAATTGTCTAAAAATTCCAACATTTCAGAGTTGGATTTAGGGCTTTCAGTAGTATACAAATTTAAAAAGTAGTTCTTAAAAGTATTATTAATTTCAGTTGGGTTGAAATCATTATCACTGTTGCAAATTGGAGGTATAAGTTGAGAAGCAGCTTTAGATTTTAATTGGTGTGCTAAAAGACGCCCTGCTTTTTCTCTGTGTTCGTATATATATCCTCTAGAACGTAACAAACACCATTCAGTTTTATTTGTTGATAGAAGATTATACTGAACTTGAAGGTTTAACCTTTCCTTATAAAGTTCAGGTGAGGGAGACAAGGAGTATAGGCTATCTAATCTTTTAATAGAATCAATGAAATCATCTAGTTTTTTTTATGCTTTTTATTTAGGGCTGACGTATATGAAATTATTTCTCCCCTGATAACTACTTTAAGTGTCTCCCATAGTGTAGAAGCTGAAATAGACTCTGACCTGTTGTGTAGTAGAAAATTGTCTATAGTTGTGGTTACGAATGTACAAAATGCTGGATCTGATAACAATACCTGATAACCTATACCTCAAATTGCAAATAATATCTAATTGCACAGGAGCGTGGTCTGATTCTACAATAGGTAAATATTCTATTTGTCCTATGTGAAGGAAGGAGAGATTTATCTATAAAGAAATAACCAGTTCTTGAATAGGAGTGGTGAACCTGTGAGAAATAGGAATATACTGTACTCTGTGGAAACAGAAATCGCCAAGGATCAACGGCCCCCACTTGATCTATGAATGTAGATAGAGCTTGGGCCATCTTAGAGTGGGATAAAGATTTGGGATTAGAGCGGTCAAGGGATGGATCCAGTACACAATTTATGTCACCACCAAAAATCATGAGATGGGTGTTTAAGTCTGGCAGTAAAGAAACAAGCTTGTTAATAAAACTCACATCATTCCAGTTAGGGGCATACACGTTAACTAATAGGACAGGGACTTGATATAACATCCCAGAGACTATAACATATCTTCCCTGAGGATCTGCAATAGTAGCAGAGGCTGTAAATTGGATGTTTTTCTGTATCAAAATGGCAATGCCCCTTGCTTTAGAGTTAAAACTAGAATGAAAAATTTGCCCCACCCATGCTTTTCTAAGTCTAAGATAATCACTAATGCGCAGGTGTGTTTCTTTTGCAAGATGGCGGCGCGCACAGACGCAGCGGCTCCTCGCTCTCCCTTTCGGTGTGTGTTATGTGTGTTTTTGTTTACATGTTTGTTTACAAATGTGAAATTCAGTCAGGCTAATCCATTGTACAACCGTCAAGACCTTCTGATTATTAGACAGCGATCAAAACAAGCTGTTACAAGCGACTTTCTGCACTCAAACTACATACCGGAGGAGATATCCTGAACACCGGGTTCTCCTTGGGTTGTTTTCGGCCCCGGCAAGCGACGAAGGTGGCGACGGCACAGGATACAAAAGCGAGGATGCCGGTCCGGCCTACTTGCTAGGCTAAGGAAATATCCACACAAACCATCGCTACCCAGCATTCTTCTCAGCAATGCTAGATCCATGTGCAATAAAATGGACGAACTTAAACTGCAGATATCCACGAACAAACTTATCGAGGACTGCAACATTCTGATCATAACAGAAACTTTGCTTCACCCGCTCATCCCAGACGTAGCCATTGAGCTAGCGGGCCGCACAGCATTTCGCTGGGACAGGAACAATAACTCTGGTAAGAGCAAAGGAGGGGGTTTATGCATTTATGTGCACAACAGCTGGTGTACAAATACAAAGATCATAGGCTCTCATTGCTCTGCTGATTTGGAGTATCTGACAGTTAAATGCAGACCGAACTGTCTTCCGCGTGAATTTACCGCTGTTATAGTCACCGCTGTTTACATTCCACCAGATGCTAATGCTAGCGCAGCCTTAGGCTACCTGTACAATACAATAAACGCTCATCAGAGCACCTACCCAGATGCATCCCATATCGTTGCGGGAGATTTTAACCACGCAGATTTAAAGGCTGTTCTTCCAAAATTTCACCAACACATTAATTGTGCTACCAGAGATGCAAGAACATTAGACAAGGTTTATTCAAACACTAAAAATGGACTTAAATCAATACCTCTACCACATCTTGGCCAGTCAGATCACCTATCCATACTACTAATTCCAGTGTACACACCTTTAAAGTGCCCCTATTATGCCTTTTCAAATATGATATTTCATGTAGTGTGTCATGTAGCTGTATGTGAACATAAACTATCTGCAAAGTTGTGACGCCGACAGTGCACGACAAATGAAGTTTTTGTCTATCAAAAAAAAGAGTCGGCTCACATTCGCCTAAACGAGTCGTCAGCAATTCGAATCTTTTTCTGTTACGGCCACACGTCACGAACTACACATTTGCATAATGTCCGCCCACGTTCTATGTCGCGAACAACTTGCCCGCCCACAAACAGTACAATTTTCACGTGGATTACATCATGTCAAGAAGACGCTGTATCCCGCGCTGTGAGAGTAAATTTGTTTTATATGCCCCTCCGAAAGAGTAATCTACAAAGAATGAGTGGTTAACATTCATTTTTTCAACAACACCTCAGCAGTACAATTCCAATCTTGTGTTGTGTTCGCGTCATTTTACTGATGACTGCTTTTCCAATCTTGGGGAGTAACGTTACAACGGGGGATTCACCAAACGCTTGGTTTTAAAAAAATGGATCAGTGCCCAGTTTATTTGGACCGGCTTGCTCCTCTGAACTTCTACCTGTAAGTATGATTAATAATTGATGATTGTATTTTCTAGCGATCGTTCAAAATACGTCTTTGTGTACGTTATGGTGTGTAACAACCCCGCTCATGTCTTGGTAACCGGCTAACTTGCGTTTCTGTAGTTCTGTTGTTCAGCTGTGAGTGCAATGTAGTCTAAAAATTGTGATTGATGCAGCTTGACTGTCTGTCTGCCTTATTAGTTTAAGTAATGATAATGATAAACGATGGCTTAACGCAGTGTTATGTATTATACAATGTTGAAGTTCACAACGTAGAGGTGTGCCCGGTTCGCTTACAAAAGCAAATTGCAAGCACTTTTAACAGGTAACATATGACACCCACTGAGAAACGTCCTGCTCCAGTCGTGCTTGCGAAACAGTTTCTTGTCTATGTGCCACTTCAACCGTTTCATCGTCAGACTCCGGCTCGAATTGATAGGGTAAAATCGAGGCTATCTTTTCTATGCATTAACAGGTCTCCGCAGCTGTCATTCAGTTATGCCAATGGGCGTTTCGTTTTTGCGCTGTAGCGGTAGACCAATCTAAAAGGACTGCGCCATCTGACCAATCACAGCAGTGAGGGCTCACGGAAAGGAGGGCTTTAGAGAGACTGATTCTTCGAACTGCTTCACACGAGTCGTTTACGAATCATTTAGAAACGGGGTAAAATTAAATCTAATTTTGGAGAAAACTAAAGTGTTTTTTGAACTTGCATACATGTAAACCTGTTTTAAGAGACTAATACAACAATATTAACTACCTTTAAAATGGCATAATAGGGGCACTTTAAGGAGGAAAACTCAACCCACCATAAAGACTGCAAAAATATGGCCTGAAGGAGCATCCATGCAACTGCAGGACTGCTTTGATAGGCGATGCTACCTTGGCTGAAGAATTAAGCTGTTTCTTTGCTCGCTTAGAGGTGGAAACGACAAGGTCAGTTAATCCTCCTCCATTAGTGAATACACCCCAATTAGCCGCCAGCAACCACATACTCACCCTACAAGAGCATGACGTGAGACAGATGCTCAGAACAGTTAACCCAAGGAAAGCATCTGGACCTGATGGCGTGAGTGGTAAAGTGCTGAAGGTCTGTGCCGACCAGGGGCCTCATGTATCAACGCTGCGTACGCACAAAAACTTTGCGTACGCCAGATTTCACGCTCACGTTTGGATTTACTAACGATGAAATTAACGTGAGAATGTGCGTTGATCCACGCCAACTCCATGTCTGGCGTACGTGTATTTTTTGTGCGTGTGTTTGTTTTATTTCCCTTGGCGACTCCTAGAGGCAATTATTTTAAATTGCACACTACAAAGTATCGCACCAACACATGTGGAAAACATTGCTATTAATTTATAATTGATAAAATGGGTTAATTGAGACAATATTTTTCTACCAATTATGTGATTTAGAACATATAAAAGCATTTGCAAATGTATACATCCCTTAGTCTATGGCAATGGCAGTGTTGGCCTTATTGGAGGACATTGTCAATGGCCAAATCCGAAGGGAACGCGTTTTTAGGGATCACAGTGATTTTCTGGCCCACGATGATGACTGGCTTATAAGCTGTTTCAGATTTCCAAGAGCTATCCTCTTGGAGCTCTTTGCTGAGTTGGGTCCAAATTTGGAGACAGCGAGGAGCCACGCATTACCCGTTCCCTTACAGGTGCTGATAACGCTTGGTTTCCTGGCAAATTGTTCTTTCCAAAGGGAACTGGCAGATCGCTCGGGGTTAAGCCAGTCGTCTTTGAGCCGTGCAATGCCAGCTGTATGGGACGGGATCATCCGCATTTCTAGCAGGTATAAGATTTCCATACCATGCAGTTGACCAGCCAAACAAAGCGCAATTTGCAGCGATCACCGGTTATCCTAATGTAAGCGCAAGCGATCGACTGCACGGACATTGCTAAGGCGCCATCTGAAGAACAATTTGGAATCGGAAACAGCTAAGTTTTACTTTATTTTATTTTATTTTATTGAGCGTAATTATTTATCTGCATATCAGGAGACCGCGGTTATCCATTAAAGACGTGGCTGTTAACCCCCCTCAACAACCCACAAACTGACCAAGAGCGCAGATACAATGATGCCCATTCTCGCACTTGTAGAGCGGGCGATTGGGCAGCTGAAATGCCGGTGGCACCAGAGCCGTGCACAGACCTTTTGAGGGGCATGTGCTGAAACTGAAAAAAGGGCCCCCCCCCCCCCAAACCCCTCCACCACCAAAAAAAAAAAAAATTAATTAGTATTAATAACTTTTATACAGATAATATACATATAGAGGGTATGTAAATATCTTATGTGTATATATATATATATATATATATATATCTATATATCTTATGTAAACTAATTCAAACAACACTGCGATCCACTGGGATGTCCCTCTCAATGGCTATATAGGCTATATAATATGATGAAATGTTAATAAATTACATCATGTAATTTACAAGCATCAGCAAATTCAGCAGATAACCATAAAATCAAAATAGAAATTTCTTATAAAATATTTTACCTAGCTGACAAGGATCACTCGGTTGCTTTGTGTCAAACTAAATCACATTATGTCAACATCACACCGTGTGGTGAGGCATTATATGAACCTTTATAGACATAGGCCTACTATTGTTTATTTCATAAAGACAACGTTGCACTTATTCAAACAAGATATTTTACCGTTACAAGACAACGATGTTCATCTGCTTGCGCTCTATGACTCTGACTGATGCGCTGAAACGCAGGCTAAGTCGCCGCTGTTCTCCACCTGCACCTTTACATCGGAGTCGGACCATTTCTTTTTTAATTCGTTCACAGTGCGATGTTCAAACCCCACTGCGTTAACCGCGTCAGCTAAACTCTCCCACTCTATTTTTTTTTTTTTTTTACAAACTTGCAAATAACAGTTTTTCTCCGGTCTACCGGTGAGGAGCACCTTCAAATCACATTCTGTTAAGTTTCTCTTGCTTGCTTTTTCGTTTGGTTTTGCCAAAGTGGAGTCATTACCATATTAATACGGGGGAGGAGGCAGGGAGGGGTTTTGCGCTCGTGCATGTGCGCTCAATTTCACGTTAATTCAGATGTACAAAGAGATATGCGTGGAATTCCGCGTACGCAGTGTTTCATACATCTGATTTTTTTACTGCGTACGCACATTTACAGCTTTGTCCGTACGCTATGTTTTAGTATGAATTCAACGCAAGTCTTTGTACACGAGGCCCCAGCTCTCCGAGGTGTTTACAAAGCTCTTTAATCTGTCCCTGTCTAAATCTATCATTCCATCCTGCCTGAAGTCCACCACCATTATACCACTGCTAAAAAGACTGCTACAACGTGTCCTAATGACTATCGTCCAGTCGCACTCACTCCAGTTATCACCAAGTGCTTCGAGAGGCTGGTTTTACGGCACGTCAAAGCCAGTCTTCCACCTACCTTCGATCCACACCAGTTTGCGTACAGAGCGAACCGGTCCACAGAGGACGCTATCACCATGGCTCTTCACTCTGCTCTGACACACCTTGAACACCAAGGGAGCTATGTGAGGATGCTTTTCATAGACTTTAGCTCAGCTTTTAACATGGTAAACCTGGACACACTCATAATAAAACTTGCAGACTTAAGCCTCTCTGGAACAACATGTCTCTGGATCAAAGACTTTCTCAGCAACCGACCCCAGAGAGTCAAGATAGGCCCCAATCTCTCCTCCACCATCACACTCAGCACTGGAACCCCGCAAGTATGCGTGCTGATCCCTCTACTCTACACCCTCTATACCCACGACTGCTCTCCTGCTCACCACACCAACAAAATCATTAAGTTTGCAGATGACACAACCGTGGTCGGTCTTATCTCTGATGATGATGAGTCTGCCTACAGGGACGAAGTCCAAAGACTAACAACATGGTGCGCGGATAACAGCCTCATCCTCAACTCCTCAAAAACAAAAGAACTAGTAATAAACTTCCGTAGAAACAGTGCAGACCCTACACCACTCTACATCAATGGGGACTGTGTGGAAAGAGTTTCAGATCACAAATTTCTGGGTACATACATCTCCTCAGATCTTACATGGACCACGAACACTACTGCGGCAGTCAAGAAAGCACAGCAGAGGCTTCATTTCCTCAGAATCCTGAAACAAAACCACCTAGAGGAGAAACTTTTGGTGTCTTTTTACCGTTGCTCCTTTGGAAGTGTGCTGACGTATTGCATTTCTGTGTGGTATGCCAGCTGTTCAGCAGCAGACAGGAGAGATCTTCAGAGAATCATCAACACAGCCCAGAAAATCATTGGCTGCCTCCTGTCCTCTCTGGAGGTCTTATCCACCTCTCACTGCATCAATAGAGCAACCAGGATACTGAAGGACCCATCCCATCCTGGACATCATCTGTTCAACCGACTGCCCTCGGGCAGACGTTTCAGGTCTATCACATCACGAACAAACAGACTCAAAAACAGTTTCTACCCCAGAGCCATTCGCGAACTGAACACTCCAAAACCAACTACATATACTTTCAGTAGCTAGAACAACATCTGCAATATTGCACAGTTTTAAAAACTAATATTTGCACAATATTTACGAATATATCAGGTTCATATCCTCAAGGCATCATTGCACTTCTGTTAATACTGCATTTTGCACACGTAACTACCGGTTATTTGAACATTTATATTGCACTACCTAACATAGGAAATACATTGCTGCTATTCCTGTTTTATTTATTATTTGTATCTTTTAATTTGTATTTTTTAATGTCACTGTGTGTGTTACACCCAAGGATTGCTTCTTCAATTTCGTTGTAACTGTACAATGACAATAAAGGAATCTTGAATCTTGTAAATATATTATTTCAGATTTTATTTTTTTTTAAATATGCAAAAATTAAACATATTTACCTTTTAAATATGCCTTTAACATTCCAACTAACAAATCTAACTTTTGATCCCCCAGAAAGTTTTGTTAAATCGGCCGTATCAAACATGGGCATATATAAATTTAACTAGGCAATCACAGAACAAAGATGTTACCAGCAACATACATGATTCCTCACTGTTAAGTTATTCTAAGAGCATAACATAAAACAAAACATTTCCAACACTTTTTGGATAAACATAACACACACACAAACTTCCCAACATATTCCCTATGCTTGTTTCCCCAACTGAAACAAGCTGCAGAAACCTATTTAACTTGCATGGCTCCCGATTATGCAGTCTTTTCCTCTCAACCTTCTTGAGGAATTCCAAACCACAGTATATATGTGACCCTGGACCACAAAACCAGTCATAAGGTTAAATTTTACAAAACTGAGATATATACATCATGTGAAAGCTCAGTAAATAAGCTTTCTATTGATGTATGGTTTGTTAGGATAGGCCAATATTTGGCCGAGATACATCTATTTTAAAATCTAAAATCTAAGGGTGCAAAAAATCAAAATACTGAGAAAATCACCTTTAAAGTTGTCCAAATTAAGTTCTTAACAATGCATATTACTAATGAAAAATTACATTTGGATAGGTTTACAGTAGGAATTTTACAAAAAATCTTCATGGAACATGATCTTTACTTAATTTCTTAATGATTTTTGACAAAAAAGAAAAATGAATAATTTTGACCCATACAATGTATTTTTGGCTATTGCTACAAATATACCCCAGCGACTTAAGACTGGTTTTGTGGTCCAGGGTCACATATTTGAAGTTCAAAATAGCGTCATTACTACACTCATTGCCTTAAGAATATTCACAGTTTCTTGTAACTTCGCGGACAGTATGTTATGGCCAAAGCCAGTCTTTAGTCCTGTGCAAGAATGAGTGTCTTGTAAAAAGCCTCGGCAGCCTCAGGTGAATCGAAAGTGTGAGTTTCCTCACCGAATTTCACACGAAGACGGGCAGGATGCAGAAGTTGAAACTTAATACCTTTCTGGTAGAGGGATTGTTTGACTTCTTTGAAACCGGCGTGTTTCTTCGCTAAAGTTGCGCTCGTATCCTGGTATAACCGTATTGACACGCCATTAAATTTAACATCGTGTCGCCTGGCCCACTGAAGTGCCCTTTCCTTTTCCTGATATCGGTGGAAGCAGACAATGACTACGTTTACATGGACACCAGTAATCTAATTAATGACCTTATTCTGAATAAGACAATAATATGATTAAGCTGTTTACATGAGTTGCTTTTAGAATATTCCTTTCATGATCCCGTTTTACATGTTATAGTACATAGATCGATTAATGACACACATCATTACGTCCACACGCGACGCTATCAGTTCATCTTCGTTATAGACTTTTGGATGTTTGGGTTTTAATTTTACAAAAGCTTGAAGTGGCTCTGGACATAGGCAACATTTTTTAGAATGTGTGAGTTAAAATTTGCCGTGGTCGCATTTGTGCGAGTGCATGCTGTGCTGCTCCAAAGCGTCTGCTCCATACAGCGAGCGTTTCAGAGCCAGTCAGTTTTTAGGAGAAAAAAAAAAACACACGCAAGCACAGTCACCGAAAGCCAGTTTAGTTTTACTTTTTTTGTTTGTTTTCATTTTGAAAACCCTGTTATCTTTGCCGTTTACCTCACATTACGCTTTGGAGGCTTTCTTTTATTAATTTTTTTATTAATTATTTTGATTGCTCAGTGTTTGCGCGCCCTGTAATAAATTGTTTAGTCGGCATATAACAGCATGTGATGGAGTCCATGCCTCGTCTTATTAGTTTTTGTTAATAAATGCTATATAAGCTAGTTTTAATTTATTTTTGTTATGCTGTTTGATTAAAAATAACAAATCCATCTTTTAAGAATTTGTTTTAATCTTAAAATTGATAGGTGTAGCCTTATATATGCAAGCAAAACCAAGATCATGAATTTGAAAGTAAAAGTAAAAAGCATCCTAAGACATTCCAATAGCGGAAATCCCGTTCACAAAATTAAAATAAATACTTACAAATAATACTAATGAAAAAGGGGGTTGAATGTTAAAAACGTTTCCATAAAACTAAAAATTATGATAACAAACTAGGCTATTTATCAGCAATGAGCATTGATTAAGCCCATGTTGTAGCAAAAAATAAATAAATAAAAATGAAACCAAGCGCAACCAACTGAGAGCATTATGCCGCGTTCCAGACAACCCGTTACCCGTGTTTTTCCAAACTTCTACCCGTGAAAGTGCACTGGAACGGCACTCAAACCCGTGAATTCCCACCCGTGAACTCGTACTAGATCGACGACGTACTCCCAGTTCCGAGTTCTGACGTGACATAGCCCGAGAAACAACAATAAAGCCTCTAGGGGTGCGGTTTTTAGTGGCACACGGTGGAAAAATAGAGTTTAGGACAATATAACGTTGCAATCAAATTATTAATACTATAAAAATAATAAATGCTTGGCGTGGCTTGCCTGGAACGCTACAAAGTCCTGAGTCGTGGTTTGAACACATGATTTACGAGCTCAAAAACCTGCCTGGAACGCAGCATTAGTGTGTATCCTGTCACAAAATGTGGCAAAAAGTCCTACACAAGGGGAATAGTCTGATTAAGGTGTGTACATGTCTTCCATAATGCGACTAAAATAGGAATACTCCACCTGTCTTAATTCGATTTGTGTTTACTCAGATTATGACTTTAGTCGGATTAAATTAATCAAAAATATCAGTTTACATGGTTGCTTCTTAATCAGAGTATTGACTTAATCGCGTTAAAATCGGAATATTGTTGTCCATGTAAACGTACTCAATGAATGGTCTTGGTGGTTGCCCTGTTCCAGGTTTGGGGCGAAGTGCACGATGCGCACGCTCAAGCTCGGGAGGGCTGTCAAACATGCTCTCCATGGTATCTTTCAGCAGCCCAGACACGAATCCGATGGGGTCTTCCATCCTCACTGCCTTCTGGAATGTTGATAATGCGCAGATTGGCCCTCCTAGATCTGTTCTCAAGATTGTCGATTTGGTCAAGAAGAGGTGAGTTTTGTGCTTTCAAGGATTTCGTTCAAACGAGACGAGATGGTGGTGCAAGTGTGGAAAATGCCAGCCATTTCCAACGGAGCAGGAATCTCAGTGCTGTCACGACTGGACCACATCTGTTCCACTGTTACAAACAATCGACGAGTCAGGTGATGGGACTGCTTCAAGCATTCGCTGCGTTACAGAGCACAGTGGATGTAGTACGAGAGTTGCTCCGCCAATTCGTTTGCTTCAGCTGCCGATTGCTCCCCTCTGATGCAGCGATAGACATCCTATCCTCCTCGGTTTGGCCAGAGAGAACTGCGGCACAACTGTGCACTCAGTGGGGTCTTGCTGCAATGCAAGATGCTGGCTTATTAGGCCAGCTCGCAGGATCAGCTGGCGGTGACAGTCGGCAGTGGCGGTGGGAAACCCTTGGCAGCAGCACCAGCAGAAGAGCAGGAACCAAATTTTCTTCTTTTTTCTCTCCAGCAGCTTGCAGAGAGGCTCCGAAGCAAAAATCTGAATGAGTGGATGCATGCCGCCATCTTATATACCCGTACCCGTTATATATGCCAATTCCCATTAGCCTTTTCTCTTTAGCTCACAGCTGATAGGTCGCTTTAGTGAGTTCCCATATGTAACATCGTAGTGCAACGACTGAAGGGGAACAGCACCTGCCAGATCGATTACACTGTCATGGAAAAAAATGTTTCCGTCTGACCTGACGCAACTCTAAAGACAAAGCAGCAGAAAACGCCAGGCGCTCTGCTAAAAACACTCAGCTGTGAGCGCTTGAAAGTGCAGCATTTTTATTTATTTATTTATTTTTTTTTTTCAGCTGAGACACTGTGGTTGCTATGATATGGAATGTTCGCTTAAGTAATATGGCAAGCACATCGCAAATGAAATCTTTCTTCAAGCATTATTTTTCATAACATATGGTAGTCCGGCAATTCCATCTGATGAATACATAAATACTCAGGGACAAGCACAATTAACTTGTTTAGTTACAAGCAGGGTGGTATGACTGACAATTTGAAATCTCTACTTTGTTGTCATTATTATGAAAACATCTGTAGCAATTTATAGAAATAGACAAATACGTTCTTTTGTTAAAGAATGTTAGTTCCATCGACCCATTGTTAATGCTACAGCTGTGACCCACACAAGCCACATCAAACTGATCAGCCCACAAGAAAATATTTATGTACCAGATGCATGCAAATTCTTTTTATGTTTCTTTATCATGTCTCCATGGCAACACCCGTATTAAAAAATCCCTTTGCGGCCTGTACCTAGGTGCCCTGGCACTAATAATAATCCTTAGGATTATGAGACTACAATGTTATAAAATTAATGTTCTAAATATTTTATATATAGAAATATGAAATTTTGGGTAAAGATAATTAGTACTATTGTATTTAAAACTAAAACCACCAGTATGTCAGAAAGTCTCAAAAAGTGAATCAGAATAATTAATTTAACCAATTTATTCATGAAGCAAGTGACCACTGACTAAATAAATAAATAGGTCTTTAGCCCTGCCCCTGAGACCCACTGTCTAGCAGAGTTCAGCTTCAATCCTAATCAAACACACCTGAGCCAGCTAATCAAGGTTTTCAGGATCGCTTAAAAAACATCACAGGCCGGGTGTGCTAAAGCAGGTCGGAAATGAACTTTGCGGGACATTGGGTCCCCTGAGGCCTGTTGCACAAAGCCGGGTTTTTTCTTTTTTTTTTTTACCCAGGTAAGTTTGCGTTTAGTCTGAGCAAACTCAGATTTTTGGGCTCAAGAAGGTGGGTTATTTTCTTGGCCAGTCCCGTGGAAGTCCTGTCCTGCCTTGTCCAGTCGTGTTTGATACACCAGTCTCTGCCCAGTTCTCCTGCTGTCTGAGATCGCTCATCTGCCTACTGCTTGTGCTGCCGAATTCACTGGCTGGGAATGTAGTGGTTTCCCTTTTTCCCCATTTTGAAGAAACATTCTGGGGTCTTGGGTTTTGATGCCAAAAGATGAGACTTTATTAACAAAGTAACAAAGCCGAGAGACCCTGCAGGAGAATCTCTCGAGCCCTTGTTCATATCCTCATTTTTATAGAGCTTTTGTCTTCTAGGCGTGTTCCATACATACATTTACATATAGTTCCAGAGGGCTACAACCTTGTGATGCAAACATACAATGTATGTCTGTTTATTTCCAGCAGACCTTGTGATAAAGGCCTTGTGACATATGTTTGTTCCTTTCCAGAAGACCTTGTGATAAAGGTCTTGTGATATACACAGGCAATACATGATTATAATAGTAGCTTGATGCATAAATGGCTATAGATACATTGATTATACTTGATCTGATAAATGGCTTATAGTTACATTGATTATACTTGATCTGATTAATAAAAATCTTCTTCATATTCCCCCTTTGAGACGTTCTACATCTCAATTTCTCCATAGTGCTGTTCCATGATTCAGGTTTTCTAGTTACTTCTACTCAGTGACTAACCAAAGTCACTATGTAACGGCTCCTGACTGTTTTCTTCTGATTAAAAGAATGACGCTTCAACTGATGTCGTAACGTTTAATATCTTCTTTGCAAAGAGAATAAGCATCATCGTGATCGCCATCTTGATTGTATTTCAACACCACTTGAACATTGTGAAATCTTTTTGGATATTGTCAATCTCTTCACATAACGTCATGACACCGTGAAAAACTGAAACAAATAAAATGACATTCAGATACATACAATGTTTCTATTTTTACCACAGTTCAACCAGTTGTATCCTACTGAACCAATCAATAAACAAAGTACATTATTGCAAATTAACAGATGAAGTCTAAAGAATAAATCACATACCGTGTGCGCTTTCCAATCAGAAATACAGGAGTCATTAGAAGATATTTATATAGGCATTCCTATTAACAAACACTCGGATAGCTCTCAGCATGCGTGCATTTCTTTGTGGATCTGATTCTAAAATGGCTAGCTAGATCATGTGACAAATTCAACCAATGGTGAACGTATTTCTCCTGCAGGTGTCACCATTACTCATCTTTATAGTACAATTTCCAAATGAACATTGATACATTATACCAAATTTGTGAACTAAATACTTTAACACAAAATAAATGACTGAAATACTTAAAAGCAAATACAACCTTTTCTGCGACAGCTACACACTATGTTTCATTAACAAAATGCCTGAATCATGCCACGGCACTCTGTAGGGGTATCAGGGCCAAACCTCTCCCCTCACATTTGACTAGAAAGGAGTAAAAGACCCTGACACCTTAATCCACTTCTTCCCACTGCATACACAAAGGGCCACAGTTGTTTAAAGCATGTGCGTGCAATTTGTTGAGCCTTGCCTG
>NC_133372.1:18362645-18426981 GCF_049309525.1 Garra rufa | reverse complement strand
GTCATCAAAATTCGTCTACTAAGGTATATACATTACAGTTTATATACCTTTCCAGGGGGAGAGGAAAACATAGAGGTGGAGTCAATCTAAACAAAGCATGCAAATGCAGTACAGATAGTCAGCCTAGTAGGATTTTCCCGGCTTTGATCTATTTAGCATTCAAATGCAAAGGGAATAAACAAAAGGACACAGTTGTACTTTGAGCTTAGATTTCACACTTAATAAGAGAAACCTGCCAGATGTTCAGGAACTGCTTAAAGACATAAGGTTCCTGTCTCAGGGTCTGGTTTGTCTGCTCTTAGAAATCACAATATGCATTACTTTTCTGTTTAGGCAGTTATATTGGAATCTATGTTTAACCTTTTATAAATTTGTAATCCTACAATCCCCTCTTTGAGAGTTCTAATAACTCTCACATAATACAAATTTAAACATTTAAAAGTTCGTTCTTGTAACCTTTGATTGTTACAGGCACATAGTACTTGCTCTGTTGTGATTGTTTGTAACGGCATGTTGACACAGAAACCAACATGCAGCTAGGGCCCGTTAAGTTCTTACGGGTAATAGTCTTTTCTGGTTGGACCAGTAATTTCCTTGTGATGGTCGTGGGTCATTTGCTGAATGAAACACTTGATACTGTGGACGCATAGATAGTACACCAGTAGGAGAATCAATAGCAGAACTGCTATTTCCTTGATCCACAGCCAGGGTTTCCCTAACAAGTTTCCAAACCATGAAGAACTATTTTCAGTCATCTGGTGTAATTTTGCTGAAAGATCAAGAATGTCTTGTTGGATTCTGTTGCAATGTTCATGGTGATTACTAGAATGGCAATCTTGATCATGTTGATGGATGACTGAAGTTCTCTCATGTGATTCTCTGCGTTTTCATAAGTCCATTCTATAGCCTACGTTGGTTAACATAAGCCCCATCTTGCAGTCATGTAACTTGAAAAAGTTACAGGCACATACAACTTATTCTGTGTCTTGTCCTAGATTTACGTAGGTGTAATAGTTCTTTTCAGAACCATAACTGTTGACACATACGACAAGGGATGGTGAAATGTCGTACAAACTACATGATGTCACAGAAAATCATGTAGCGTAAGAGTGGAAGTCTTGAAGTCTATGGCGCCTGAATAGCTGTGAAGCTGTCTGTTTTCTGTAGTCCGTTTCCCACGTAGATTCACTCAGATGACTCTTTGTCCTCATGAAGCTTGTTCATGGATGTCTGAAGTGATGCTTCACACCAGGGTTTCTCTTATGAAGATGACTTGGCATACACACCTGAAACACAAGAAAACAAAGAAACAGCAGACCAGCAGTATTCATGCATAGACATTTTTAGACTTCTGTTGATCGTATAGTGGTTTTATTTATTACATTAAAATTCTAGTGATCGTATAGTGTTTATTCTTCTTAACCTAATCTTAATTTGACACCTAATAGACCAGTGAGGTGGGGATTGAAAGTACTAATGGGGAAAAACCTATGAGGAAATGTTCACCGCAGGATTGGCCCCCGAGGCCTATTGCACTTCGGTTCTTTCCTGGGCTCCTCACTGGTTTGTGTGTCCTAATCTGTCCCTTTAAGTGTTGTGCACACTGTATAGTGTGAGACATAAGTTCCTAATGCAGAACAAAAATACATGTATTTCCAAAACAATGCAATCACTACATTTCAGTCCTCTAATTAAACATCAGTCCTGGTAGACATCATAACAGAGGATGGGTGACTGAATAAAATATTCTGGTATGGCTGTGAGTGTTCTTAACCAAGTGTCCCCAAGTTTGGGGGGAGTGATATTCAACTTCCCTTTGTTGTGTTAACAAAGAGTCTTTCATCTTTGTTGTAGATTACTGGGGTAATTAAGAATTCACAGCCTTAACGGTTAGCACCTCAGCAAGCTGCCCAGTGAGTTTGGTGTAGTGGGGAGGTGCTGTTTTAGCATTGCTAGCAGACTGTGTAAAAGCTGATTTACATTGTTCATTTCTTTTACGTATTTTTTGTTTTTCCTGCATTCTTTCATCAAGTGTCCAGGTTTACCGCAGTAATGACAACTACCCTCTCTCTTAGGACATTTACTTTCCTTTCGGTTCTCTGTTTTCAACTTAAAGGAAGCTGCTGCAATCTTTACTCTGGCTTTAACATCAGAGTTTCTTTCCCAAGTAGCTAACCTGTCCAAGTTGCTTTGCAGGGTTCTATTGGACCATGTGAGATCTAAGAAAGGCAGTGCATTTCTATATTCAATTAAAAGGCCATCAAACCATGTACGAGCTAGTGGTCCTTTATCATCTAGCACCTTCTCTGGAGTGTCAACTATTCCACTGTATGCTGCAGCTGACTGACAAAACCTTTCAGTGTACTCACTTACAGTTTCATCTTTCTTTTGCACACAGTTAGTGATTCTGGACCAGTCTGTTTTGGGTCCTATGATATTCTTTAGAATTTTTAAAACACCTTCTCTCAAATCGCCTTTATTGGCATGTTGTAGTTCAGAAGTAACAGCAGACTCAAAACTGTTGAATTCAGATTCAGTTAGAATTTGTGACATCAGCTGTGTGACTTCTGCTAACGACATGTCATAAAGACGCATTTTGCTGTTCAATGTTCTTCTAAATTCTGAAAAATGTGTGCGTGCTGAAGGTAAGCTCTGGGACAATCTCTCTATGTCTTTAGGTCTTAGCGCTTTGGCAACCATTTGTACTGGGACAACAGAAGAGTTTGGAGAAACACCTTCACTGAATTCACTGCATCTTTCTCCATTGTTACAGTATTGCCACTGTCTTCTGGTCTACATGAAGACTGTAAGTCAGGATAGCTTTCATCTGACTGTTGGTCTTTTGAATCACTTTTGGTTGAAGCCTGGTTATGGCCCACCTTTTTAGTGAAACGGGACAATCTAGTGTGCAGCTGTTGGTTTTGTTCTTTCAACTTAGTGATACACTGAGCCTGTTCTTGTGCTAACGATAGTGTAAATTCTCTGTGGCAGCAGATAATGCCTTTTAGGTTTTTCTTTCGGATACATGTTCCGAGTACCTTTTTGCATTCTTCAATTGACCAAACTTTATCTGGATCAATACCAAATTTCTTTGTCAAATCAAATTTTACTGACTCAGTCACTATTGAGTCCATATGCTCTCCTAACAATGATTTAAACTCATCGTCTGTCCATAATGGCGTACCTAGTCCACCTTTCTCTGTGGTTGGAATTAGCCTAGCATTCTTTCTAACCATTTTTCAAGTTTGCTTTGCTACCACGCAATCACAACACTAAAACTTCTCTGATCAACAGAGGGTACGCTTGTTAACACAGATCAACTATTGTTAACCTTCCCTTAATTAACAGAGGACAACACAAACTACTAGCACTTTATGCTAAACTTCTCTGCCAAAACAGAGGATAACAAATTTTAGCACTTTAATGCTTAACTTCCCTGCTTAAAACAGAGGATAACAGATATTAGCACGTAATGCTAAACTTCCCTGGGTGAACAGAGGATAAACAATTCTTCCCTGCCAGAAAAACAGAGGGTGAACAAATATTAACGTAATGTTAATCTTCCCTGAGTGAACAGAGGGTAACTTTTCATCTCTAAAAGAACACCTTTAGAGGATAACTTAGTTAACTAAACCCTACAGCTGTCTGTTAACTCTTCTCTGACGGCGCAGAGGATAACTATATGTACTGGTCTTTAGCGGTTCTTTTGGATAGAGTAGCACTCACCAACCCTTGGTTGTAAAGGAAGATTCATGGAAATCTTTGTTCAGCTGGAAGTTTCGCTCTGGATTCCAAAAGATGCAGTCTTGAAAGCAGATCTTCTGTTGAGCTTGCTGTTTCAATCTGGATTCAGGTGAAGAAGCTGGAACTCTATCCGGGTCACGGCACCAAAACTGTTGTGAACTTTTCTCAGAGACCAGGAGACGTTTTGGATATCTTGAAGCAGAAGTTTCTCTTTATTGAGATCCTAGCTGTTCGTTGCTGCAGTCATCAAAAAGTCGTCTACTAAGGCATATACATTACAGTTTATATACCTTTCCAGGGGGAGGATTACATAGAGGTGGAGTCAATCTAAACAAAGCATGCAAATGCAGTACAGGAATCAGCCCGTTACCAGAGTTCCCCAGCCCTGATCTCATTATCATAACAGTGTCATTCAAAGGCATAGGTGCTAATTCAGTCAGTCTGACAGTATTGCCCATACCTTCACATTATCATTGAGACAAAGGTATCATTCAAAGGCATATGCACTAATCCAATCAGTCTGACAGTATTGCCCATACTTTAACATTATCATAGAGACAAAGGAATAGCTGTAAAAAGGTTAATGTCTCAGACACCTGGGCTGCCTGATTTGATCTTCTTCTAATGTCATCATCTGTACCTCTAAATTCAATGTACTTAACTTTAGATTTATCTGTGATGCTATGTAAGAATCTATGGTCAGCATTATTATAAACAGATTCTTAAATTTGTAATCCCACAACAGTCATGGCTAAGACAAAGACACTGTCAAACATGGTGGTGGGAACCTAATGTTTTGGGGGTGTTTTTCAGCCGGTAGACCAGGGATCCTAATCACAGTAAACGGCACCATGAAAAAGCAATACATCAAAATTCTCAACAACAACATCAGGCAGTCTGCAGAGAAACTTGGCCTTGGGCACCAGTGGACATTTCAGCATGACAACGACCCAAAACGCACAGCAAAAGTGGTGAAGAAATGGTTAGCAGACAAAAACATTAATGTTTTGCAGTGGCCCAGTCAGAGTCCTGACTTAAATCCAATTGAGAATCTGTGGAGGGAGCTAAAGATCAGGGTGATGGCAAGGAGACCCATCGCTAAAGATGAACGGGCAAAAATACCTGGTCAGCAATTATAAGAAGCGTTTTGACGATTGCTGTAATAGCCAATAAAGGCTTTTCTATTGATTATTGAGAAGGGTATGAATAATTTTGGACATGCCACTTTTTGGTCAAATGTAAATAAAAGATGAGTAATATTTTTCCCACAATGATGCCTCTTGTACATAGTCTTATTATCTTTTGGGAGAAGCTTGTGTCATTTCCGGTCAAAAAAAAACTTGCAATTTATATACAGTATACAACCCCAATTCAAGAAAAGTTGGAACGTTTAAATGCCATAAATTCAAGGATATGTTTTCTGTTCATTCTCTTTAACCTTTATTTAATTGACTAAAGTACAAAAAAAGCGCCAGTGTTTTCAGTGGCCAACTTTTAATTTTATTTTGTAAATATAACCAAATTTTGATTTTCATGGCTGCAACACCTTCCAAAAATGTTGGGACAGAGGCATGTTTAACACCACATCAACTTTCCTTTTAATTACAATTTTTAATTGTTTTGGAATTGAGGATACTAATACTTCATTTTACAAGCAAAATTGTTGTCCAGTCTAGCTTGATTAAAAAAAAAAAAACTTCAGATGCTCAGCAGTCTGTGATCATCATTGTCTGACTGTCCTTTTCATCACAAGTCATACGTTCTCAATAGGAGACAGATCTTGACTGCAGACAGGCCAGTCTAGCACATTCAGTCTGTGCCTACAAGACCATTCTGTTGTAACATATGCAGAATTAGACCTGGCATTGTCTTGATCTAATAACCATCTACTTTCCATGCTTCAAATTTAATAGTACCTTCCCACATATTCCAGTTACCAATGGTGACCAAAGTCTGGATGGTCCCTTTGGTCTTTGCTACTGAGAACTCAACGTCTGTTTTTACATGTGTTACGGCTGGCTCGTGAGCCGCAACACAAAACAGGCACAACACCACATTTTGGGAAAAACTCCATTTATTTACCAAAATGAGGAAAAAAGTTACATAACAAAACTAGACGTCTAGGGGTGTAAAATAAAATTATACACGTGCGAGTATTTAATAGGGAAGCTAAGAGGGAGGAAAACGCAACACCTGAGAGAGAGAGCAACTAAAAGTCATACCAGGCTTTTATACATCGTGACTCTCCCAGAGGCTTAATCAGTGATTAATGTCACCTGTTGCCCAACCAGCGATTGCACTTACAGCAAAGCCAGAAGGGGGCAATAGGCAGGCGTAACACCTCCCCCACAAAAATATTCCCCAAGGGAATACAGTATGAGAAATGGGGGGGGGGGGTTTCACTTCCACTTCAATTTCCGCTTCCTGGGCCCTAGGAAACAGGATAGAAAGAGGAACGAATAGGGAAAAATAGACAAAAAAAAATTCATGCTCGGGATAGGGCATCCGCAATTATATTATCACTACCCCGGATATGTTTAATGTCAAGTGTGAATGGTTGCAAGATGAGACTCCATCTCATTATTCTTTGATTACGATTTTTCATCCGATGTAAAAACACTAGAGGATTATGGTCCGTATAAACAATAATGGGACTGGCGGACGATCCCAAATAGACTTCGAAATGTTGCACGGCCAGAACAAGGGCAAGTGCTTCCTTCTCTACTACAGAATAAACCCTCTGATGAGGATTAAACTTTTTCGAAAAATAACAAATTGGATGCTCTATGCCTTCCTGGCTCTTCTGAAGGAGTACAGCCCCAACGCCTGTTAAACTGGCATCTACAGCCAAACAGAAAGGTTGAGAAAAGTCTGGTGCAACAAGCACAGGAGCGCTAGCCAACAAGGCTTTTGCTCCATCGAAGGCCTGCTGAGAAACGGTGGTCCATTCAAAAGGCACTTTGGTACTTACAAGGTCGGTCAGAGGTGCTACAATAGATGCAAAATTTGGACAAAATCCACGATAATAACCAGCCATTCCCAGAAACCTACGCAATTCTCTGCGATTTGCAGGTACTGGGAAGGCACAAATTGATTCAATCTTAGCTTCAATTGGTCGAACCTGTCCACTACCCACTACTTTACCTAAATAAGTAACAGTAGCTTTCCCAAACTCACATTTTGCAAGGTTTAAAGTTAAAGAAGCCTTAGTCAAACGGACAAATAATTCCCTGATTTTAACTAGATGATCTGTCCAAGACGAGCTATACAAAACCACGTCATCCAAATAGGCCTCACAGCCAGATAATCCAGACAACACCCTATTTACAAGGCGCTGGAAAGTAGCGGGGGCGTTTCGGACCCCAAACGGCATAACTCGATACTGCAGAAAGTCATCAGGTGTCACGAATGCTGACAGTTCCTTGGCCTTAGCAGTCAATGGAACCTGCCAGTATCCTTTTAAAAGGTCAAATTTACTCACAAACTTGGCTGACCCCACTCTATCCACACAATCATCTATGCGGGGTAAAGGGTAACAGTCAGGCTTTGTGACAGAATTTAGCTTACGATAATCAGTACAAAATCTATAAGATCCGTCTGGTTTGTTTACTAGGAGACAAGGAGAACTCCAAGCACTAAAACTAGGCTCAGCCAAGTTATTATTTAACAAATAAGCAACCTCCTTTTTCAACAACTCTCGTTTCATTGGGTTAACCCTATACGCATGTTGCTTAATGGGAAGCGCATCACCCACATCAATGTCGTGTTCAATCATTGTCGTGCAACTAGGCACATCAGAAAACAAGTGAGGAAAAGACTCTACCAACTGCAGCACGTCGGTTCTTTCCAAGGAGGAGAGATATGGTAAATGATGGGCCAGTTTCGTCAACATCTCAGAATTATTCAAACGCCCTTCAATAATGCCTCGAGAAGGAAAACGAACCCCATCATTTCCGACATAATCGGAGAAAGAAGTCTTCTGAGAGGAAGTATCATCCTCAATAAGCTGTAACGAGTCACCAGTCACAGTGTTTGTTAACGCAACAGAAGATGTGGGAGGAAAATAGGGTTTTAAAAGATTTATGTGACAAACTCGTACTCCTTTACGTCGTTCTGGTGTTTTTAGAAGATAATTCTGTCCGGAAAGGCATTTCAATACCGGATAAGGTCCTGCAAAACGAGCTTGGAAAGGGTTACTCACAAGAGGTAACAAAGCTAATACTTGGTCCCCAACCTGAAAACTCAGAGACACCGCTCGTCGATTAAATAACCTTTCCATCTTGTTCTGTGACTTGCCCAGCTTCCTCTGGGCAATTGCTCAAGCCTCATACAGCCGACACCTAAATCCACTAACATAATCCAGAACATTTTGGGAGGATTCTGGAGGGATCCACTCATCAGCAAGAACAGCAATGGGACCACGAACTTCATGTCCAAATACCAACTCATTTGGGCTAAATCCCATGCTCTCTTGAATAACCTCTCGAACACCCAAAAGCAACCAAGGTAGCCCTTCTTCCCAATCAGACCCATGATCCACACAGTATGAACGCAATAATGACTTCAGGGTCTGATGGAACCTCTCCAGGGCCCCCTGGCTTTCAGGATGATGTGTACTAGAAATGTTATGACTGATTTTTAACTGTCGTAAAGCCTTGGCGAACTGACGACTCATAAAATTAGAGCCCTGGTCCGTTTGAATCACTCTGGGGACGCCGAATGTCGACATAAAGTCAGTTAAACTTTTGAGTATAGACTTGGTAGTAATAGATCTAACAGGATATACAGCTGGAAATCGAGTTGACAAACACATAACTGTAAATAGATACTGACGACCAGCCTTAGATCGAGGTAAAGGACCTACGCAATCAACCAGCAAATACTCAAATGGTTTTGACATAGCTGGAATAGGTTGGAGAGGGGCCACAGGAATTTTCTGGTTTGGTTTACCAGTAAGTTGGCACACATGACAAGATCTGATAAACTTTGCCACATCTCTTTTTAATCCGGGCCAATAAAATCTACGCTGTATTCGGTCATATGTTTTCCTCACTCCCATATGTCCAGCCAATCCATCGTGAGCTAGGCTAATTACAGAATGTCTGAATTTCAAAGGAACTACCACCTGTACATAAAACTTAGTAGTGGGTTCGGTTTTGCTGATCCACCGTCTAAGCAACAAACCCCCTTTAAAAAAATAACAAGAGGGTAGCTCAGTCGCAGCATCACTCTCAGTACACACCATGGAAAATAAAGATTTAAGAGTTGCATCTGCGAATTGTTCTCGGATCAAAGTCTCCCGAGAAACACGGAAGAGAGAGGACAAAAGATCATTCGTTGTTTCTTTCTCATGTAAGATAGACTCTTCAGAAAACAAATCAGATGATTCTAAGTTGGAGTTTTCTAAAGTGCTACCCAGGGAATAACCTTCAGTGACCCCACCATGAGACTGATGTATTGAAACAAGTCCACTCTCACTCACATTATTAGAAAGTTCAGGTAGTGTCTGTCCCATGTTAACCCCACCCTCGGAAGTTAATGAACCGAGACTATCTTCACAGAATCTATCAGCTTTAAGCCGTTTTCCCATGGCTCGGGTGACCGCGCAGGAAGGAAACACATTGGGAAATTTTTGACCACACACATCAAGAACATTGGCCAGCACGGGTGAGGAGACCACTATAGTAGATGGCACAGATTTTGATGTCCCCCAAACATTACCCTGAGCAAGATCGTTCCCTAAAATGAAAGAAACGCCTGGTACAGGAAGGGAAGATC
The DNA here is from genome assembly GCF_049309525.1 of Garra rufa. NCBI lineage: Eukaryota > Metazoa > Chordata > Actinopteri > Cypriniformes > Cyprinidae > Garra > Garra rufa. The sequence continues at coordinate 18,417,459 of NC_133372.1, read as the reverse complement.
GTACTCCAACAACCACATCGCCATTTACAAGATCAGATTTGAGATGTACCTTATGCAAGGGAACTTTTAGAAAGGTCATCTCAATACCTCTAATTAAGACATCCTTCCCTGTTGCAGTCAGATCTGAGAGAGGAAGAACTCCCTCTAACAAAAAAGATTGGGAGGCTCCCGTATCCCTCAAGATCTTCACAGGAACTCCTTCCTCCAGTCCTGCCAGAGACACAATGCCTGTAGTAATAAATGGGGCATAATCTGCACAGTCTTCAACAGCTACAGATTTTAACATCACATTGTTACTTTTAAGATCTTGTTCTGGAACCCCAGTGCTAACAAAACTGCATGGCTCCAACCCAATTAGACCGACTGGCTTAGACTTCTTGAAGTCAGTACATTCCGTAATTTTGTGTCCAAATTTATGGCAGTAAAAACAGACTACTTTACCTTTCTTGTCTGAAGAAGTGTTTTGACTCACAGGGTGGACATTTGAAGCAACTCCCGATGTTGTCACTGGAGGGGTCCACCGATTTCGAAAAGACCTCTTAGTTTGATCATTTGACCCTCTTCCAGGAAAATAAACTCTGTGAGTCAGAACAAATTCATCAGCCAATACAGCCGCATCAGCTAAAGTAAGGGCCTTTTGTTCATTCAGGTAAGTAGAGACAGATCCAGGTAGACAGTTTTTAAACTCCTCTACTAAAATTAACTCCCTTAACTGATTCAAGGTTTCTACTTGTTGAGACTGACACCACCTTGTAAACATAATCTCTTTTTCCCTAGCAAACTCCACATAAGTTTGTTTTTCAAGTTTTTTATAACCCCTGAATCTTTGGCGATAAGCCTCAGGTACTAGCTCATATGCTTTTAGAATAGCCGTTTTAACCTTTTTAAAGTCTGCACTCTCCTCCTCAGAAAGGGTCGCAAACACCTCCTGGGCCTTCCCTGTCAGAACAGACTGTAAAAGCAATGTCCAGACCTCCACTGGCCATTTTAAAGAACCCGCAACTCTTTCAAAATGAGCAAAATATCGGTCTACATCACGTTCACAAAATGGGGGAACCATTTTGAGATTTCGACCAACATCAAAGGAAGACTGCACAAATTGAATGGGCTTAGCAGCTTCAGTTTTCTTAGTTTCCAATTCAAGTTCTAACTTCCTCATCTCATATTGTCTCTGCTCACGTTCACTCTCACTTGCAAATTCTAGCTTTTTCAACTCAAACTGTGTACGCTCACGCTCTAACTCAAACTCTATTTTTTTTAACTGAAACTGTTTTTCCCATTCCCTATCTTTTAAACCCTGTGCACTTTTTAAAAGATAATCTCTCAGTTTCAAATTGTGTTTGCTTTTCTTTTGACCCCAAAACTCCCTCCATTTGTGGGGTTATGCTAACAGAGCCAACCTCCTTTTCTGTAAAAAGAACTCCTTTGGCTATCAACTGGCTTTTAACAGCCCTTAACATATCCTCTTTGCGCTTTTTATCATTGCTAGTCAACACAAGATCATGACTCTCTGCAAGTTCTAAAAGTTGTTCTTTGGTGCACCGATCTAAAAACTTTTCAGAAAGTTCAACACTAAGCTCCCCAATGGAAGTCATTTTTAAACTAGCAACTACTTAACCCCACAACAAATATTTAATATGCCAACACCGACATACTACATCACCCAATCTAGCTTACCAGCCTACTGTAAGGTTAAGATCAACGCAAATTAACTACCAGTTCTTATTACTCAGATCAATCAAACAGGTTGTACAGTTACTGCTTTAATTAAATTTCTTTTTGTTATAAGGACAATGAAGTACTACTAATTCATAAGTGGATTTATTACATCATGCACAAGCCATCGATATAAAGCTAACAGTAAACAACCGTTCACTATCGATCGGCTATGCAGCTTCTCAAACGTATTCCTCCTATGGTCTACAATTACTACTGTCCCTAAATTCAAAAAGGATGCCTGTTAGCTAAACCTATTTTAGCCTATACAAGCAACCCGTACTTCCTGTTTAACAATAACAACAGTAACCCCTAATACTCACACGCAAACACAAAACAACGCTCTCTTTATCAAATTTAATAAAAAGAAAACTCTGGGAAAAAGTACTCACCGGGATTTCCATTGGCTTTTCATCTCCGATATACCTGATCATCACCAAACTAACCTCTCTAGTCTTCAAAGGACTGCCGGGCTCGAGGCGACTTGAAACGCTGAACCTCGTAACAGCCGTTCTCCAAATGAGTTCAGCTGCGCGAGAAGCGTACCCCCACCCGGGATTTCCTTCCAAAACCCCCAAAAGTAAAAGAAAAAGAAAAAATCAACAAAACAACAAACAGTGTTCCGATGGAAAGACCGCTCAGACGCAGCCAGCTGAAACACTCTAACTAACCGGAGTGAAAGCCAGTTCTCAAAGGAAATCCGGAAGAAATAAAAATATATACATACAATTACGAACTCAAAATCTTGGACGAGGCCCCAATTTTATGTTACGGCTGGCTCGTGAGCCGCAACACAAAACAGGCACAACACCACATTTTGGGAAAAACTCCATTTATTTACCAAAATGAGGAAAAAGTTACATAACAAAACTAGACGTCTAGGGGTGTAAAATAAAATTATACACGTGCGAGTATTTAATAGGGAAGCTAAGAGGGAGGACAAAAAACACAAAAAAAACGCAACACCTGAGAGAGAGCAACTAAAAGTCATACCAGGCTTTTATACATCGTGACTCTCCCAGAGGCTTAATCAGTGATTAATGTCACCTGTTGCCCAACCAGCGATTGCACTTACAGCAAAGCCAGAAGGGGGCAATAGGCAGGCGTAACACATGAAACAAGCTGGAACTTGGACTCGTCTGACCATAGCACACATTTCTATCATCTAGAGTAACAGAAATTCAAGTTGCATTTATTGATGCAGCTGCAGAATGTGTTAAGTGACAGCAGTTCACCAAAATACTCCTGAGCCCATTAGGGGTGCAACAGTTCTCGGTAAAAAGTCAAACCGTACCATTCTCCATACATGGTTCGGCACGCACCAGGTCCGCGGTTCAACTTGAATCTGACAACGCATCTGTAATATGTTTTAAATAACAACACGTAAAACAAACAGGGTTCGGCTAATGCAATGTTTCTGCATTAGCCGGATGCGCATTCTGGCTTCCCAATGCGTTACAACAATAGCGATTAAATTAAAAATGTAGACAAACCATTCTTGTTCAATGCGAGTGCCGTATGCTGGAATATGAGCAGTCATTTATTCCGTCATCTCCTGGGTGCTGAAAGCGCTCATGTGCAGGTGAGACCTGAACAGCACACATTGCTATTGCATTTAAGCTTGGCCAGTTTCAACATTTAAGAGCCATAAGACGCAGACTCGTGCGCGCAGTGAGAAGTGAGAAGATCTGTGTGCGCTCATCCGAAGCACGCAAACCCGCGTCTCAGAACGCATGGAAATATTGAGCTCTTTTATTGTGTTTGAATATACAAATTCACACAGAAATTCATCTATGTCTTGGCAGTATCCTAGCAGACATAGCCAGCTAAACGTTAAGTATCAGTGCACAGGATCAGTGCATTCTTTTAAACTGATAGCAGTTACGTAATATTTACCAAACAGAAACAACAAGGAAATCACTGCTCTTGATTGAATAGCTTTTGTAACTTTAATAAAGACTAAGCTTCACTTTATACTGTAAAATATGCAATGCTTTTTTATATTTGATCATTTTAACCCGGTTCTGTACCTAAAAACTAATGTTAGACCTACCTAAAAAAATTTAAAATCACTGGTCATTTTATTTGTATCTTTACTCTGTTGTATTTATTTGTGCTGTTGATTGTAGTTATATGGGCTATTTTTATTTCTTTACTTTTTAATTTTTTTCCCCTAAACATACCACATATTGAACCGTACCGAAACCGTGACTCTAAAACCGTGATACAAACCGAACCGTGAGTAAGTTGAACCGTTGCACCCCTAGAACCCATGTGGCTATATTTAACAACCCAAAATTTGGTTATATTTACAAAATAAAATTAAAAGTTGGTAACACTTTATAATAACTATCCGTTATAACTAGTTAATAGATCATTAATAAACTGTTAGTTAATGGGTTATAAATAACTTGATAAATAACAGTTAATAGTTTGTTAATTATTTATAACTATCAGTTATAACTAGTTACTAGACCATTAATAAACGATTAGTTAATGAGTTATAAATGACTTGTTAAATAACAGTTAATAGTTTGTTAATTATTTATAGCTGTGCCTTATAGATAGCCAATAGATAACTTACAAGCTGTTAGTTAACAAGTTATAAATGACTTATTAACTGTATTTTAATGATTTATAACTATATCTAATAAATTAGTAATAGATCATGAACAAGCTGTTAGTAAATTACTTACTAAAGACTTGTCAAGTATCAGTTAATAGTTTATATATGTTATTGGGACGTTATTCTAAAGTTGCAACTACTCTTTATTTATTAACTGTTATTAAATGAGGAATAGTTGCAACTTTAGAATAACGTCCCAATAACATACATAAGCTAATAACTAACACTTAACTAATATATTAACTCGCACTTTACAGATCAGTTGTTCATAGTTTGTTAACCATCTACTAATACCATTGAAACTTTGTAGAGCAGCAAATGGATGGAACAAGTTCAAGCTACAGAAATATGTGATAAAATTTTTGTACCTCAACCTTGTTCCACCCATAGGTTTTCATGTGTACTGTATTTTACCAAAGAAACTTCACAGATGAAATGTTGAACATTTGTGTTCAATGTATAGAAACACACATACTGAGCCATCACATGGCAGAACAGCAGTATACAACAGAATACAAACCCATGAGGTTTGGGCACTTTTTGTGCTAAACACTGGATAAACAGAATTTCAGAGGTACATGTTGTAGGAATGCGGAACAAAGCACCCAAACAGAAGTGTTCACATTTCTGTTAATCAAAAAGAATCCTCCTCCCAGCCATAAAATTTTAACATGACCATCACATGATAATCACCAGACGCTAATTGTATGGACTGCTTTTGTCGAGATCTGCGTCTTACGCATCCAGAGAGAAGAAAACGCTCTCTGTCTCAAAGCACCTAAGAAACAAACCTCCAGTCTTCTGAAATAAAGCTGGCATGGCACATGATGCGTCCAGCGTGACTCACATGGTTTTTCGGACTTCCTGTCCCCCTCTCCCCTGACATTCCAAAACACCCCGTCTCTCAATAGAGATACGTACACTGCAGAGACAATCTTTAAGAAACAATCAGCTTATAAACAGTATCATATGTTTTCATTTATATGCTCGATGTGTTTTATGTGATCGTTGGAGTTTGATCTATGCATTTATATGCCTTTAGCAGTGACAAATGTTTTAGCATGCAAGCAATTTACCATGGGGTAATATGCGATGAAATATCATGATGGATGCAGTTTGTCTGAATGAATGAGAAAATGATTGTGTATACTTTGTTATACTTTCTTTTTTATACTTTAAATAGTTTATTGAAGTTAATAACAAAAATTGCAGAGAAATCCATATCCTAATAAGTTACGTACCAGAAGGAATTACAGGACGAAAAGGGGGTGGCGTGACCCGCCCCTTCAGCAATGCCATTGGATCCCAGCATCGTGGGACGTGCCCTAGCGGCCCGTTTAAAACTTCATGTTCCTAACAGAACTGGGCGAACTAAGCGAACTCAGCAAGAACTCAGAGAACTCAGAGCTCCTAGCTCTCGCCTCACGCCTTTCGCCTCTTGTGGTTTGAGTGCTTTTCCATCTGCGCTCGACCGCTCGACCACTCGACCAAGCACGCGACGGTGCCATCAAAACTCTACAGAACAAACTGAAACTTCGTGACTGCCAAACTCTTCAAAGCCTCGCAACTCTGATACAGAAGAGCTCCGAACGCATCAACCTGCGTAACCAGGCAACCGAAAGATCGGCTCCAGAAAACCACTCCTCCACGTCGAGGGATTTCCCAAAGTACAGTCATCGACCAGCAACCAACCAGAACTTTCGCTCAGACGAGCCCCCGGAACCCCCGTTCCCGGCACAAACGCAAGTAACAAGATCTCTCTTTACTTCGCTGAAACTGGTGCAAAATACTCCCTAAGTAGTTAAAAGCTAAGTCTCTGCTTTTGTGATTTTCTAAGGTTGCGATCTAAGAACTAGTTAAGATACTAGAACATTTGGGGTTCTCCTCAACTCAGTAATTTCTCATCCCCGGAACTGTATGAGTGTGAGTGTGAATGTGTGTGTGTGTGTGTGTGTGTGTGTGTGTGTGTTTATTTGTGTTTGAGTAGAGATTAGTTTTGTGTCTTAGAGTAGTCAATAAATCATTGTTTCATTAAAAGAAGTGTCTTGAATTTTATGTTCACAAAGTTCTATCTGTGTTTAGATCAAGCTACCTCAGCTTTAAAATTTCCTAACGTAATATTTTGGTTTATTTGTGATCTTGGCCAGGAACATAATATAAACCTTTTTTGAGTTAATACAGTATGCTGAATTGACCACTTTGCTGGACGAATGGTTAAGAAGTGTAATCTATTAACTCTGAATCAATTTAATCAAGTTCCGAATCTTTCGATTCGATTCCTTATTTGAATCATTATAAATTTGAGCTAATTAATTCCTTACAATGTCCATACATCAATGTCCAGCAATGTCATGGATTATCCTTCCTAACAGCCCTTTGTGATGCTTACGGGCAAGCCACTGATGCCATTCAATAACTATGAGATGGTCTACCAGTAACTTCTCTGTACGATTCCCCCTGAGTCTCCACACATTTTCCTTAACCGTTCTCCATGCCCTCTCTATGTGCACCTGTTTGGGCATCAATATATGACACACTGTGATTGACAGTGAAATGGGTGTAACCTAGCTGAGGTAAAGCTTTGCGATAAGCCCGCCACTCATCACTTATTATTGTCAATCCCACTTTAACATGGTGAGCTATAAGTGGCACCAGATCTCTCCTTCTTCTTCTCTCGACTAAGCGAAGAACAGGCTTTGCATATCTTCTCCCTCTCCGGTTCACACCCAGCATCCCAAACAACCACTTCTTCCTCTTCCACCCACCAGCCATTCGTCCCCGTCCGTGAATAATTATGAATAACTGATCTGTAAAGTGTGAGTTAATATATTAGTTAAGTTTTAGTTATTAGCTTATGTATGTTATTGGGACGTTATTCTAAAGTTGCAACTATTCCTCATTTACCAACAGTTAATAAATGAAGAATAGTTGCAACTTTAGAATAACGTCCCAATAACATATATAAACTATTAACTGATACTTAACAAGCCTTTAGTATGTAATTTACTGACAGCTTGTTCATGATCTATTACTAATTTATTAGGTATAGTTATAAATCATTATAATACCGTTAACAAGTCATTTATAACTTGTTAACTAACAGCTTGTAAGTTATCTATTGGCTATCTATAAGGCACAGTTATAAATAATTAACAAACTATTAACTGTTATTTAACAAGTCATTTATAACTCATTAACTAACAGTTTATTAATGGTCTATTAACTAGTTATATGGGATAGCTATAAATAATTAACAAACTATTAACTTTTATTTAACAAGTCATTTATAACCCATTAACTAACAGTTTATTAATGATCTATTAATTAGTTATAACGGATAGTTATTATAAAGTGTTACCTAAAAGTTGGCCACTGAAAACACTGAAAGTCAAAAAACAGGACAGGACATACAGAGAATTGAAATTGCGTTACTCTTAGACCCTTGGTGGATAACAGATAACATTAAATACAAAAAGTAGAATTTTAAAAATACGAATAAAAATATGAATAAATACAATTATACATATAATATAAAAAAACAAATACAATATACAAGTAACGGCACATGGCAGTGAGTGCAGACCAAACAGAGTAGTGCAAATGCCGACATATAGTGCAAATAGAGCTTGTAAGTATGATAAAGTGATAGAGAGCAGCCTTGTAACAGACAAGAGTCTTATGAGGTAGACTAAGAGTAGTACGAGGTAGTTAGCAGACCAATGCTACGCAAAGTGACTGGTGCAGGTCAGAGAGTGTGAGTGTGTGTGTGAGAGAGTGTGTGTGTCAGAGTTTCAGAAAGTCCGTGGGACAGAAGAGGGGAGTGGGGGCAGAGCTGGAAGACAATTGAGCTTCCTAACAGCCTGATGGATGAAGCTGTCCTTCAGTCTGCTGGTCCTGGCCTGGAGACTCCATAGTCTCCTCCCTGATGGCAGCAGGCTGAAGAAGCTTTGCATTGGGTGGGTGGGATCAGCTGCTATGCAGAGGGCTTTTTTGGTGAGACGGGTGCTGTAGATGTCCTGGAGGGAGGGGAGAGAGACACCAATGATCTTCTCAGCTGCTCTCACTATGCGTTGGAGGGTTTTATGGCAGGACACATTGCAGGCTCGAAACCACACAGTGATGCAGCTTGTCAGGATGCACTCTATGGTGCCTCTGTAGAAGGTGTACATGATGGGGGCTGGTGCTTTTTCTCTTCTTAGTTTGCGAAGGAAGTAGAGACGCTGCTGTGATTTCTTGGCCAGTGCAGTGGTGTTGTTTGTCCAGGAGAGATCCTCAGTGATGTGCACACCCAGGAACTTGGTGCTGCTCACTCTCTCCACAGACGCACCGTTGATGGTCAGAGGAGCATGCTGAGTGTGCGCTCTCCTGAAGTCAACAACAATTTCCTTCATCTTCTCCACATTCAGAGAGAGATTGTTGTCAAGTCAAGTCAAGTCACCTTTATTTATATAGCGCTTGTAACAATACAGATTGTGTCAAAGCAACTGCACAGTATTTAAACAGAACAATAGTGTGTAAGTAACGCATTATTGAAGATAATCAATTTTCAGTTAAAGGCAGTTCATCAATGAATTCAGTGATATCATCGTCAGTTCAGTTCAAATAGTATACGATATCGCTGGAAAATGTCCCCAACTAAGCAAGCCAGAGGCGACAGCGGCAAGGAACCAAAACTCCACAGGTGACAGAAATGGAGAAAAAAACCTTGGGAGAAACCAGGCTCAGTCGGGGGACCAGTTCTCCTCTGGCCAGACGAAACCAGCAGTTTGTACCAATGTCCAATTGTAGAGAACTCATCAGGTTCCTGTGGTGTAATACCGATGGCTATCTAGGTTGGCGAGGTCTTCATTGATGATCGGTCTCTGGAGCTCATCTGGTTGACATCCACGGCTATTGAAGTCATCTCCAGGTGGTGATCCATGATCTAAGCTGGGTGCGGACTGAATCCGGGGGACTGCAGTGACCATCTGATCCGGATACAGGCTGGGTCTGGTGGCTACGGTGACCTCGGAATAAGAATGAAACAGACTAATATTAGCGTAGATGCCATTCTTTTTACGATGCAACAAGTGCATCAGATATAATGTGAGGTGTTTTCAGGTTCCGGCTGACCTAATTAATGCAGCCTAACAATCCTTTAACGGATTTGAATTATAGGAATGTGTTAATGTTTTATGTGCAGGCCAGGTTAAAGAGATGTGTCTTTAATCTAGATTTAAACTGACAGAGTGTGTCTGCCTCCCGAACAGTGTTTGGTAGATTGTTCCAGAGTTTAGGCGCAAGATAAGAAAATGATCTGCCGCCGGCAGTTGATTTTGATATTCTAGGTATTATCAAATTGCCAGAATTTTGAGAACGCAGCGGACGTGAGGGACTATAATGCGATAGAAGCTCGCTCAAGTACTGAGGAGCTAAACCATTGAGGGCTTTATAAGTAATTAGCAAGATTTTAAAATCTATACGATATTTTATAGGGAGCCAATGCAGCGGTGTTTTGACCCGCGACTATGCCGTCTCACAGTCACCCAGTTGCCCTGCTGCACGGGCGTTGTTACCGGAACTGAACAATGTACAGGGCTTTCTGAGCTAGTCGCATCCAAAACCGTATCTAAGGCCCTCACATTCTTACTATCCTCTATTAAAGTTTGGATGCATGATTCTAGTTCTGAAATCTTCTCTGTCAGCCTGACTATATTCCTGCATTTATCACATGTATAAGGCTCACTGCTGACAGAGATAGATAAGCTATACATGTGGCAAGCAGTGCAGACTACAATTGTAGGAGAAGAAGCCATTACTCACCGTGATTGTGGAATGTTTCCAACTTACCAACTGTTGTACGAATTCCTGAAAAAACGGAACGGAACCGGCTAAAGGAGTACTAACGATATTAAACACGAGAGAAAAAACGTGAATGGAACGCAGATGACAAGCTAACCGGCTAACGTAATGCTAAAGATAGTAAACAAGAGTTAAAAGCGTGAATGGAGTGCGAGTGGAAAGTTAACTGGCTAATGGAATGCTAACGTGCTGCACTTGTGATTATAAAATAAGGCGAACGATCAAATTAGTCAGATTAGTTTGATGGATAAGATCAGAAATCAAGTTAAGCTATATTTATCAATTTAAAACGGCAGAATTAACAATAAGATAGAGAATCCAACAGAAAACCGAAGCTGCAGGGAGCAACAAACACAGACCACTCTGCAGCAAGGCAAGGCAAACAGGAAACAGGGAAAACATCATGTTGTCTCCGCACCACGCGGCCAGGCGGCTCACCTCGCTTCTGTAGTCGGTCTCATCCCTGTTGCTAATGAGACCCATCACAGTCGCGACGTCTGCAAACTTAATGAAGAGGTTGGAGCTGTGTGATGGTGTGCAGTCATGGGTCAGCAGAGTGAAGAGGAGGGGGCTCAGCACACATCCCTCAGGGGCCCAGCACACATCCCTGAGGGGCCCCCGTGTTAAGAATGAGGGTGCTGTATGCGTTACTGCCGACCTGTACTGCTTGTGGTCTTCCGGTGAGGAAATCCAACAGCCAGTTACACAGTGAGGTGTTGAGCCCCAGCTGGACCAGTTTTTGAGTGAGCTGTTGGGGGATTATAGTGTTAAATGCTGAACTGAAGTCTATGAACATCATTCGGACATATGAGTCTTTTTTTGTCCAGATGTGTGAGTGCTGAGTGGAGTGCAGTGGAGATGGCGTCATCGGTCGAGTGGTTGGGCCGATACACAAACTGGAAGGGGTCCAGGGAGGGGGGCAGGACAGACTTAATGTGCTGCATGACTAGCCGTTCAAAGCACTTCATGAGGATGGGAGTAAGTGCAACTGGACGGTAGTCATTAAAGCAGGAGGGAGATGGCGGTGGACCGGAATGATGGTGGTGGCTTTGAAACAAGTGGGGACAACAGCCTGGTTGAGTGAGATGGTAAAGATGTCTGTGAAGGTTAAAGAGAATGAACAGATAACATTCTTAATTTTCATGGCATTTCATGAAACGTCCCAACTTTTCTGGAATCAGGTTGTAATCACCCAACAATAAAACTGCGGAATGCGGGGGGAATGGAGTCAGAGGAAGGATCAGGATGCCGCCCCAACATCATGATGTCTATCAGCCAACGGCAATGGACCATGCACTGTCTATCGGCTCAATCCAACTAGAAACATTACTAAAAAAGTCGTTTAGTATTTCATGATGTTTTTCTCTCTTTCCCTCAGGTTCAGCAATAGAGACAGTTCTTTGTCTTTGCGTAGCCAGAGGAATAGGGAGGCAGAGCAAGAACTACATGATATGTCAGAAAAACTGTCTCATCGCCTGGAGGAACTTGATCTGGTCAGTAGCTCAATTTATGGGTGTTTCTCTGTTGGTCTTGTGGTGTTTTTATTTGTTAGTTTTTTTCCAAACACCAAAGGTGCAAATACAACAAGCGACACTATTACGTATGTAGATTGGTGTCATTTTGACATTGCCTGACATAATGTATTAGTATCCATTTAAAGTGTGAAAAATATTTTATCCCCTTTATCCCCAGATTAATACATATTTACTGGTATGTATTAATCTGCAACTGATAGGGGCAATGTATTAATCTGCAACTGATTGTCTTGCAAGATGGCGCCGCGGATGGCATCCTCTGTGCTTAGCTCTCCAGTTGTTTTAGTGTTTTTGTTTGTTTTTCCTGTTTTTTGTTTTGCAAACACGATCAGTTTTACCAGGGATGAACTGCTGAACATTCGGCAGAACACACCACATAATATCCTACCGGTTTTTGATTATTCGGATGTTTTGCTGAACATAGTAGTTGGCGGAGCAGCAGCGCTGAGACACTTTCGGACACGCAGGACGCGCAAGCGGGGGAAGCGTGCCGGCGCGCTCGTAAAGCTTCGTCAGCGTGGATTCAGGCTGTCGCTGCCAGGCATACATCTGGCGAATCTCCGCTCTCTACCCAACAAAACGGACGAACTCCTCCTGCTCTCCCGGACAAATAAGGATTTTTCACATTCTGCTGCTCTGTGTTTCACAGAAACCTGGCTGAACGCGGCTATACCAGACAGCGCGATTCATCTGCCGGGATATCAGCTGTTCAGAGGAGACCGCGACTCAGAATCGACGGGGAAATCGCGCGGCGGCGGGACGTGCTTACATCAATGAGAGGTGGTGTACAGATGTAACAGTGTTAAAGAAGATGTGCTGTTCTGATCTAGAAGCGATTTTCATTAACTGTAAGCCGTTCTATTCGCCACGAGAGTTTTGCTCGTTCATTCTCGTGAGCGTGTACATTCCACCGCAAGCGCACGTAAACCTGGCGTTGCAGAAACTCGCTGATCAGATCACAGAGACAGAACAACAACACCCGGACTCTGTTTTAATCATTCTTGGGGATTTTAATAAAGCAAATCTCTCACGTGAACTGCCAAAATACAGACAGCATGTTACATGTCCGACCAGAGACAGTAATATATTGGACCACTGTTACACCACAATTAAAGGAGCATATCACTCTGTCCCACGGGCAGCTTTGGGACTATCTGATCACTGTCTGGTTCATCTTATACCAACCTACAGGCAAAAACTTAAATCTGCTAAACCTGTAGTTAAGACTGTAAAAAGATGGACCAACGAAACAGAACAGGTCTTACAATCCTGTTTCTATTTGACTGATTGGAGTGTTTTTGAAGCTGCTGCCACCGATCTGGACGAGCTCACAGAGACTGTTACTTCATATATCAGTTTCTGTGAGGATTTATGCATTCCTACCAGAACCTATTTAACTTACAACAATGACAAGCCATGGTTTACAGAAAAACTCAGACATCTTCGTCAAGCCAAAGAGGATGCCTACAGAAAAGGGGATAGAGTCTTGTACAACCAGACCAGGAACACACTGAATAAAGAGATTAGAGTGGCTAAAAAGACCTATGCAAAAAGGTTAGAAGATCAGTTCACTTCGAATGATCCAAGTTCAGTGTGGAAAGGCCTGAAAAAAATCACAAACTACAGGACACCACCCCCGTGCACTGAGGCGACTCAACGACTTGCTGAAGACCTGAATGAGTTTTAATGTAGATTTGAAACCCCCCCCCAAACCTGTTCTGACGATCTCTTCACACAACCATTACCACCTCCAACAACCCCCCTCTCCCCCCCTCCTTCACTTCTAATCAGCGAAAATGAGGTGCGCCAGGTCTTCAGGAAGAACAAAAGAAGAAAGGCACCAGGACCAGACGGTGTGACACCAGCCTGTCTGAAAACCTGCGCTGACGAGCTGGCCCCCATCTTTTCACAGATTTTTAACTGGTCTCTGGAGCTGTGTGAAGTCCCTCACTGCCTAAAACGTTCAACTATTATTCCTGTCCCAAAGAAATCCAAGATAACAGGACTTTTAACTAACATCTGTCGTCATGAAGTCGTTTGAAAAACTGGTTCTGGCTTATCTGAAGGACATCACCAGACCCTTACTGGAACCCCTGCAGTTTGCTTACTGAGCAAACAGGTCAGTGGATGATGCAGTGAACATTGGCTTGCACTTCATCCTGCAGCATCTGGACAGACCAGGGACTTATGTGAGGATCCTGTTTGTGGACTTCAGTTCGGCCTTCAACACCATCATTACTCCACTCCTCCACACCAAACTAAACCAACTTTCTGTTCCTAGCCCTATCTGTCAATGGATCACCAGCTTTCTGACAGATAGGCAACAGCTGGTGAGACTGGGGAAATTCACATCAAGCAGCCGCACCACCAACACTGGCGCCCCTCAAGGTTGTGTCCTCTCCCCACTGCTCTTCTCCCTCTACACCAACAACTGCACCTCTAAAGACCCCTCTGTCAAGCTCCTGAAGTTTGCAGACGACACCACGGTTATCGGCCTCATTCAGGATGGTGACAAGTCTGCCTACAGACAGGAGGTAAAAGAGCTGGCTGTCTGGTGCAGTCACAACAACCTGGAGCTGAACAAGCTCAAAACTGTAGAGATGATAGTGGACTTCAGGAGGAACCCCCCTGCACTTTCCTCACTCACCATCATGGACAGCACTGTGGCTACAGTGGAGACATTCAAGTTCCTGGGATGTTTCATGTCCCAGAACCTGAAGTGGGACACTCACATCGACTCCATTGTAAAAAAGGCCCAACAAAGGTTGTACTTCCTTCGCCAGCTGAAGAAGTTCAACCTACCACAGGAGTTGCTGAGACAGTTCTACTCAGCCATCATCGAGTCTGTTTTGTGCACATCAATAACTGTCTGGTTTGGCTCAGCTACAAAATCAGACAACAGAAGATTGCAGAGAATGGTTCGGTCTGCTGAGAGGATTATTGGTGCTCCCCTGCCCACCCTTCAAGAACTGTACACATCCAGAGTGAGGAAAAGAGCTCAGAAAATCACTTTGGACCCCTCACATCCAAGCCATCCCCTCTTTGAACTCTTACCATCCGGCCGGCACTACAGAGCCCCAAAGATCAGGACTACCAGACGCGTGAACAGTTTTTTCCCCCAGGCAATCCACCTAATGAACAGTTAAAATGTTCCTCCCATTGTGCAAAAATGTGTGGAATAATCTGACTTTATCTACTGCTACCACCTCCACCCTAACATATCCCTGTATTCCATCCTATCACCTATAGCACAACTGTACATACATATTTATTGTCAATTTTTACAAATTATTATTATTATTTTCAATTTTTATTTTTGGTCTATTTATGCTTACATATGTGTATTTTTTCTTATTCTCTTATTTGTATTGTCTGTGCGTCTCTGTGTACTGGAAGGTAATAACACTGAAACAAATGCCTTGTATGCACAAGCATACTTGGCAATAAAGCTCTTTCTGATTCTGATAAGTAATCATACAGACAAAACATTCTCAAATAACCTGACATCAGGTCAGAAGCACTCACATAATTATTTAGTAATACTTTACTTTACTTTATACTTTATAATATTATATATATATGATTAATGTAATTTTTGCAGGCAACATGCAAGCACAGTGAACCAACGCCTGTTTGTCAGTGTATTAAAATGACATAAGTCTTTTCTCTTTTTTTGTCCTTTTTAGTCTTTTTGTTGTAGTGTGTCTCAGTTTGTATTACATTTTGTATTACATACGCTTGGAGCAACATTGAGAAGAGTAAATGATAATAAATTTCAGTCTCCAGTGCTGCTATGCTGCATGCATAACTGTACAATATATATGTTACTTAAATTGGCTTTGTGGTGCAGATGTTGAAGCGTGCGCTGAGTGAAATTGAGGAGATGTGTGAGCCAGAAGAGGAAGATAAACAGTCTCACCATAGTGACAGCATCATGGAGTGTGTCATAAATATGTCAGGTATGTTCTCTCACTCCATTGTCAACAAGTGATAGTACTCCAGGCAACTAAACAGGCTTGTGTTTCTGTCCAGGTTCATGTCATTCCAGGGCTCATACACACTCATTGCCCCCCTTCCCTTCACCTGCACAGCACTGTATCCAGCAAAATGCTCTGATCAAAGACAATGCCAGTCACAGCCAGCAACAGCACAGAAACACCCAGGTACATCCCATACATCACATCAGTATGCATCTTCATACACTCATAGCCCAACAGCCTGATCATGTGGACTGTGTTTTTGATTTTTTGTGTGTGTAGTTTATAGACCCAGTCTGTAAAGACGAACTGAAGCCATTAGAGCAGGAGCAAGCAGATATGAACACTGAGAGACTCAATACTCAGAAAACGGTCAGTGATGTTTTTCTCTAATTTTTATTTTTTTCTAGCCTGGGTGTCCCCATGCTGCCTTCCGCGCAGCGCGATTTTATTCACGCTGGAAGGTAGCATGGAAACCATGGACCAAATTTTCACCTCAGATAGGGAACCAATCACAGAACGGGGAGGGAGCAGCAAGACGATGACGCCTTCTATGCGACTCACCGAAGCAGTTTGTTTATAACTATGGATCCAGCATGGCAGCAAGTTATCATTCGATGCAGCCGTTCACATGTCGCGCCTAAAAACGCGTGGAAAACGCTAGGCGTGTCGCTTTCTCCTTTCCAAACCGCTCTGTAGCTTGCGCATGGAAAACGCGAGCGCGTCGCAACCACGTCGCTTCCATTATGTGCGCGCATACCGCGCGTCTACATTTGAAATAACGAACTTTAGTGCGCAAAAGATGCGACATGTGAACGGCCCCTTAGATAGTGTTCTAAGTAGTTTAGAACGCAAGTTTATTTTGAAAAAAGAGCAACTTTTGGCGTTAAACCATCGCTCTGTATACGTCATCAGGTATGATTGAAACGATTGGCTATGAGCTACGCACAGGCGCATTTGATAGACATTCGTAGCGCCCAATAAACGGCTCTGGGCATTCGTAAACCACGCCTCAAATATGAGAAAATGAACATGTGGTTCCCAGACCACGAATCATGACGAAGTCATAACGTGGTCTGGTGTTAGCCAGGCTAATTTTTTTCCTCATAAATAAAAGTTTTGTTATGAAATGCAGTACTATGCAAAATTACATTAGATGCTTCACGAAACATTTGCTTTAAGGTTGTAATTTAATTTCAGTCCCTTTCACACATTCAAATGTCAGATGGTAGAAAATTTGTTCCTATAATTGTTTTGAGATTGTGTGATTTTTGTTTGTTTACACTGCCAAAGCTTTCTTGTGTTCTGTACTGTCCTTCATCATTAATTTTGTAGTTTATTACATCATCTGCGTGGATGGTAAGTTGCATTATCACTCCTGTTCACAGCCATAGTGTTTTGTGTTTTTTTTTTTTTATATATATATATATGACAGTATGTGTCTTTTAAATCCATTGCTATAAACCAGTCCCCAGGCTGAATGTGGGCAAGGTTCTGCTTTACAATGGTCATTTTTAATAAGCGCTTTACAGACTTTCAATTTAGTGCTCCTGCATTCACACTGCAGGCAAATGTGGCCCAAATCTGATTTTAATTTTTTTTTTTGCTCACATGTGACTTAGATCTGTTTTTGTTATGACGATGTGAACCGCACTAACCGCATGGAATCTGATCAATTCAGATTTGTGCCAGTTTCGTATGTGGTACTGAATCTTATACAGATCAGATATTTTGCAATACGACCGCAGTGTTGAATTAATGACTTTTACCTCACTCTAGATCGCCATTGGTCATAATTCCACAATTTTACCTACCCAGAGATATCTAAACAGTTGCAAAAGGTAATCATTAAATGTGTGATGTGTCAGAACTCATAAGTGTTACAGTCACAACTCAAGCAAAACATGAGGGCTCGTATCATGAAAGTTTCAAAACTCTGCTGTTTTTTGTTAGGTCCTTGTCTTTATTTTTCATATTGCCTGTGCATAATTTCACTGGCTTCTGCAGCTGATCACACTATAAATAAACACATAATTGCTTCATGTCCTTCGTGTTTACTTCCGTATGACAGCGTCCTGTGCAAGTGTTGCCAAATCCTTGTTTTCCTGGCGATTAACGTGACCACACTAATGTGATATTTATCCCCCTGAGCATGGTTGGGCTAGTTTTGGACTAGTTTTAAGAAGCAATTGGGCAGATTTTGTTGTAAAAACCTGGAAACCCTGTTTGTATCTTTCTTCTGTGCATGCGGCTTAGTTCAGAACCATGATCTGTTCACACTGTAATCTAATTTTGACCGCATTTAAAACAACAATGTGAACAGCTAAAAAATCAGAATTGTGCACTAAGGCTCGCAGTGTGAACGTAGCTTAGATCCAAAATCATACGCAAGCCACCCTCCTTCTTGGGAACCAGGAAGCAAGTGAGCTGTGATAGCCTCTTTGAGCACAACCAAGTAAATGTGCTCTTCTGCCCCTTAAACCACAAAGAGGAGATGGATGACATGGCATCCTCCTTCCTGGTTCTGAAGGAGAATAGGACCTGTGCTTCAGGGCAAGGGCGAAAGCTACCCTCTAAGTACAAGATCGGTGGCTGCGGAGAATGATGAGCACATGGATGCTGTGCCGGTGTCAGCTGATTGAGGAAGCCTTCAGATTGAGGCTGCTAAGTTCTTCTGCCGTTGTTGAGCTGTGAGGCGCAACAGTGGGTGACTTGATGAAGACTGCAGCAAGTCTTGCACAGAGAGTCTTGATCGGCAGATTCCCACAGAAACGGCAATCAGGTCTCACTGTCTTGGCATGTTCGTGGCCCAAGCACAGGATGCAATCCTCATGTGAGTCTGGCAGCTCGATGTCTCACATGGCATCCTCTGAGCGCCATCTCTTCTTCACTGGCTTACAGGATGGGATTGTCTTCCATCTTTGCTGTGTGCTTAGTGTGTATATTCACTGAAAAAACAGGCTTGAGTGAATGAGAAATTTTAAAGAAAATACGACTTATAGCCAGGCCTATCCACGCTTGAGTGCCATTGGCTGTTGCAGGTGCAGTAGCATAATTGGTCCCACTTTATATTAAGTGTCCCTAATACCTGTGAACTTACATGGTAACTAGATGTGTACGTAGCATGTAACTACAGTGTATGTACACATTGGTACATTGTATCTACAGCTCTAATACTGGTGTAATTACACACATGTAACAACTCACTGAATAGCATTTGTAAGTACAAATGTGTAACAGGACATTGGTAACAACACTTTTTTCACTTCTGGAAGTACACATGTGTAACAAGAATTATGTAACTACATTTTGTAACAACAATATGTACTCACAGAAGTTTTTACACTTCCACACAGACGTCAATACTGCAGTTACCAGTTTGGAATGCCCTGAAACATTATTGAAATTGTGATGATTCCTATGTAGGCTACATACAATTTTTGTATTCATGTATTTGTGAACACTGAATTAGAATTAAAGTATCAATTTGTAATACCAGTGTACTTACATGGTAACTCCTCAGGAACTGTCTACTTAATATAAAGTGTAAAATGGTCACAACTTACAGAGTAATATATCAAATGTAAACCTCTGTGCAACACTTTAATATCAGTGTACTTACATGATAACTCCTCAGGAACTGTCTACTTAATATAAAGTGTAAAATGCTCACAACCTACAGAGTAATATATATAAACTGTGTTTTCAAATGCATTATTAAATAGTTTACTTAATATGAAATTATAACTTTCCATCCTGTTCTGTGTCATTTCTGTTGCCAACACGTTTCCAAGCATATGCAAACATAATGTTTAACAAGACTAAGCTTTAAACCTTTAAAATAAATAACATTTCTACAATCGTTTAACCATTTATGTAATATTAACTTCGTTTGTAGCGGTGGGACACAGCAGGCGTTTTCTGACATCCCTGCGACTAACAATAAAACCATAAAATACACCGAACACGCATCATAATTATAAAATGAAACAATTTTATTTGTGCGCTAAAAGATCTTCAGAATCCATACCATTGCGAGGAACATGCCCAAATTCAAATCTTTATCTTTATTTTACGAATTCAAATACAACCGCGTCAGGAAACGGCAGTTTTTACGGCAGGAAAATCGAGCTCTCATTGGCTCTCGCCAGCATTCGTCACAGTTTACGACATGCCGTGTTTCTGGTGAGATATGTTTGAATGTTGCGCGGGCGCATACTCTTTGGCCGCATTTACGGAGAGGATCAGGAAAATAATCTGGATAATATTTCAGCGAATAATAACTTTAATTCCGCTCTGCACCTCAAACAAACCTACTGTATTCTGCCAGAGAGGACTGCGGCTGCAAAAGCATCGCCATTTGGATTACTTTTTGGTATGGCTGTTGATATTTTTGCATTAAATAAATGATTGTAATTGCAATTTTTTGTCTGTCATGTTTTTTTTTTTTCATTACTGTACTGAGAGAGATATGGTTAACATTAGGTTTAGAGGTAGGAGTGTGATTAGTGACTATAAAAATATTTTTATGCTATATTGTTAGTAAAAATGGTAATTTCCCTGCATATATTTTTGTCAGTTACGATTTATATCCTTTTATATTTGCTATAAAATGGGTAGCTTTAGGTTTGGGGGTAGGTTAAGGGGGCTAAAAATATAAATCGCGTATTAATAAAATGATAAAAAGGCATTGATACGAATATTTAATGAAATGAAAGATACGTAAATATTTTACGTTTTTAGCAAAACATACGTAGCTATTTGTACGTTTTAAACGTTGAAATACATCTAAATTGTGCATCTAAAAATATGTATAAATACCAACGTATAAACAATGAGACCAGGCTGGACCATTTTACACTTTATATTAAGTAGACAGTTCCTGAGGAGTTATCATGTAAGTACACTGAAATTAAAGTGTTGCACAGAGGTTTACATTTGATATATTACTCTGTAAGTTGTGACCATTTTACACTTTATATTAAGTAGACAGTTCCTGAGGAGTTAGCATGTAAGTACACTGATATTAAAGTGTTGCACAGAGGTTTACATTTGATATATTACTCTGTAAGTTGTGACTATTTTACACTTTATATTAAGTAGACAGTTCCTGAGGAGTTACCATGTAAGTACACTGAAATTAAAGTGTTGCACAGAGGTTTACATTTGATATATTACTCTGTAAGTTGTGACCATTTTACACTTTATATTAAGTAGACAGTTCCTGAGGAGTTATCATGTAAGTACACTGATATTAAAGTGTTGCACAGAGGTTTACATTTGATATATTACTCTGTAAGTTGTGACCATTTTACACTTTATATTAAGTAGACAGTTCCTGAGGAGTTATCATGTAAGTACACTGATATTAAAGTGTTGCACAGAGGTTTACATTTGATATATATTACTCTGTAAGTTGTGACCATTTTACACTTTATATTAAGTAGACAGTTCCTGAGGAGTTACCATGTAAGTACACTGGTATTACAAATTGATACTTTAATTCTAATTCAGTGTTCACAAATACATGAATACAAAAATTGTATGTAGCCTACATAGGAATCATCACGATTTCAATAATGTTTCAGGGCATTCCAAACTGGTAACTGCAGTATTGAAGACTGTGTGGAAGTGTAAAAACTTCTGTGAGTACATATTGTTGTTACAAAATGTAGTTACATAATTCTTGTTACACATGTGTACTTCCAGAAGTGAAAAAAGTGTTGTTACCAATGTCCTGTTACACATTTGTACTTACAAATGCTATTCAGTGAGTTGTTACATGTGTGTAATTACACCAGTATTAGAGCTGTAGATACAATGTACCAATGTGTACATACACTGTAGTTACATGCTACGTACACATCTAGTTACCATGTAACTTCACAGGTATTAGGGACACTTAATATAAAGTGGGACCGCATAATTCAATCAGGCTTTAGTATTTTTGGAGAAAGGGAGTTTCCCCAACACGCCAGCTTTGACACAATGTTAAGAAACAGACCTCAAAAGGGAACCCCAAAAGCTAATAATCAAGAGGGAAAAATACAGCAAACTGAAAAGACCTAGCCTTGTATTCTTCTAATGTCTGTGAAAAGAACATGAAGGGCATTTTGCAGCTAATTTAGTCAAACTGACATTTTTTTGTTGGTGTTTTTTTTTTCAGTCTTTTTGAGTGCAGCTTACCTAAACCAGAAATAGCTACCATAATTTAAAATGTACTTAGCTCATTAGAAATATAGCTAACATATATAGCATTGTGCTGTTTGTTTTATTTTGATATGCAAGTCAGTGCTGAGTGTTATGATCATTTAAAGCATCTCTTTCATTAAAACAAAACCAAATACTTAAAGATGTACAAATCTATTTATTATTAATGTTTTATGTTATTACTGTTTTATGCATTTGTGTAGGAGCTTGAATACCACCAGGCAGTGTGTAGAGAAGCTTCTTCTGTTCACAGATCCTGCACTAAGTCACCTTGCTCTCGAACCTCTGGAGCTAAACTCCAGCAGACAGCCAGAAGAGAGACACATTCATGTAAGACAACAATCAGTGACAGAGCACATACACACACACTGTATGGTTTACAAGGACACATTTATAAGGGAAACGGGTAAATTTAGATCAAGTAATTATATTTATACAGAATTTTGACAGAATTAGTATTTTATGGCTGATCAATTGAATTGCCTTAGCTATCAACTATGCAACAGATATTCAATTCAATTTTCAATTCATGTTTATTTGTATAGTGCTTTTCATGATATAAATTGTTGCAAAGCAGCTTCACAGAAAATTAAAATTTCTACATTTATATTTAGGAGTAGCTTATAAGTAGTGACTACGGCAGAAATGTACAGTAAAAACTGTGCAGTTAGTTAATGGCATATATTCTAACAAACACCGCTAACCGCAAAGATTATATGTTGCGATCAAACATATAGCAAAATTGAGTAGTTTTGTATGTTGATTTAGGAGTTGGCATCATCTGAGGTCCTCTGAAGAGTTGACATCCTCTCTTCTCAGGTGTTTGGTCAGTTTAACCCAAATAATGATTATATGCATTTGATCAGATATAACTGAAGTACACGGTTATAAGATAAATTATGCGAATAGTTGACTAAAAATATGTCTTTTAATTTAGATTTAGACAGAGAAAGTGTGCAAATGTGAAAAAGCTCTACCTCCTTTAGAGAACTTTGCTATCCTAGGTACTACCAAAATATGTGATGGATTTTAGCGTGATAGAAGACTAGTTGGGTACGCAGAAGCTGAACCATTTAGGGCCTTGTAGGTAGTAATATTTTAACTGATAATATAAATAGAATAACTGATATGGAGCTTAATAGGTAGCCAGTGTAAAAAGACTAAAATTGGGGTAATATAATAACATTTTCTTGACCTGGTAAGTACTCTAGCAGCTGCATTTTGGGCTACCTGTTGCTTGTTTGTTGAAGATGCTGGACAACCACCTAGCAGTGCATTACAATAGGTCATGAAATCATGAACTAGTTTTTCTGCATCTGTTTTTGTAACGTGAAATATGATTTTCAACAATGAACAATGACAACAATGAAATAGCAATAACAATAGAAACTAATCCCATATTTTCTAATAATACTACCAATGGGGCCAGCAGGGGGTGCTCATATTGTGGTCAATGTGGTGGGGGACACTATACTGTAAAAAAAAAAAAAAAAAAAACACTGTCTTTTGGATGAGACATTAAACCAAGGTCCTGGCTTTCTGTGGTCATTAAAAATCCCATGGCACTTCTCGTAAAGAGTAGGGGATGTATCCCTGGAATCCTGGCCAAATTCCCTCCTCTGGCCATTGTCAATCATGGCCTCCTAATAATCCCCATTCATTAAATTGGCTTTATCACTCTCTCTCCTCTCCACCTGTAGCTGGTGTGCAGTGAGGGTACTGGCGCATTCCAATTCCATGCAATATAATTAAATCCAGGAAAAGATTACCATCCCCTTACCCAAACATAGAAACTCCAGATGTAACAAAATCTAAGTTACTAAATATAACAACAAAAAGCAATGCAGCTGTTTTTTGTACAGCAGAAGGGCAACACTGTCTCCAAAAAGAGGATCTCCCACTGGATTGTGGATTGATCCGAACAGCCTACCAGGCCTGCCCACTGGACAGACATTTGTAGAGCTGCAGGCTGGTTACGTGTGGTATTTGGTAGTGTAACATTACGCAGAAGAGTTTCAAATTTGTTAAACCTGTATGTTTACTGAGTAACACTGAGAATATCACTGTGTGTTGTTGCAACACCACTGCCACTGACCGGGGCTCGTGCTTATAACAGTAGCTTGGTGGAGTAGACTCATTTAGACCAATATAGTCATTAATAGGTTCATTTAGGAGAGTTTCTCGCCCGGAGCCTGCAGGGATCCTGTTTGATAAACCTGCACCCACAGTTATTGACGGAACACCCAACAGCAGCACTAATTTAATTCTGTACCCAACCCGTCTTACATAAAAACTGCAACCCGAAACGCATTAAATCTCCTACACGAGGTAGAGACTCTTGTATTAAAGCTTTTACGGCTCTTCGTGGTAGAAACCGCCAAAGATAAAACATATTTAATCTTTTTATAAGCAGCAGCCATGTCAGATTTAACCAATTGCCAGACAGATTATTATTAACAACCAAAAGAACATTTTACTTTGTACAGCATTTAAAAATTATTTTAGATTTTTATTTTAATCCATAAAACATTTAAAAAGAGAAAAAAAACTTTAAAAACTAATAATTATAATGTTATAATTTGCTTTTAGTATTAATTTAATTTATTATTTTAGTTTATTTTTTAATGTTTATATTTAGTGTTAAATTCCTGTTATTTGAAGGTTTAATAAAGTAAAAAAATTAAAAATAAATAATAGTAATAAAATTATTGGACAGCACGTGCGCTACAAATAATATGAAGACCACACATTAACAGAGCACAGCATATAGACTAAAGATCTTGATAACAAGAAGCCGTACAATGTGTCAATTATAAACGAGAATTGTTAACAAAATTTCCAATATCTACAGCTTTACCTGTTCAGTGTGCACGAAATAGACACTGGTTTTCTGCAGTTTTACTTTGCGCATCCCTATAATTTTTTAATCACTCTCATGCTGCCACAACTGGAGCTGCTATTAGCTGCTGTTTTTTCCACTAAAACTTTGTTGTGCATCGTCTCAGTTTATTACGCCAACGTAACAAAATATGTGATCGCAAAACAGTCAGGAAAAAAGGCATTACATGCTAGTCTTTAAAGTCCCCCTGAAATCAAAATTAAAGTTTTTTTGGCTTTTAGTATGAATGTGTTAGCCTTAAGGTTATCTATAAGCTAGTGTACTTCAAAACAATGACAAAATTCACGTTTAGAAGATATAGGCATTCAAAATGTACAGTCTCGTCACTTCCGCCAATATGAATCAACGATTTTGATGATATCACCGTGCACTTCAGCTTCTCATTAAACGTTCTGTCCAATCAAATTCTCTCTAGAGTCCGTAGCGTCCTGCCCCCTACACTATAAATAGACGCTGAATCTGTGGCTAAGATCGGTCACTTGTTCAGTGTGTGTTTTTTGTGTGATGAATGGCACGTAGTGTGCAATGTAGGTGAGTTTCATATTGAATCTAGGGGTAATCTATTATACTGTGGCTGTCATAAGCTTACAAATGCTGCTTTAGCAAGCTCAAGGACTCTGAGCAGATATAAATGGAACACTATTGGCTATTTAAAAGAAGTGGGCGGGGCTGCGCGATATATTCCTGTTTCAGTTAAAACTACGTCACCACATAGAATAATGCTGCGTGTTTCAAGGCACTTCAGTGGACCTTTAAATCATAGCATAAATTTACATAGTTGCTAGTGGCGATCTCAGTCAAATCCAAATCTATCACTTGTCAGCTCAATGCTCTTCCAGCTTACTTAGTTAAAACTGTTTATCAAATTTGTCCTCCTTAATTACTGAAATTGTACACATAATATACCTCTTGACAGGTTAGCTTTCGTTGGGATTACTGTCTTGGTTTAGAGCCTGCTGTATCTCTTTTTTCATACTCAGTTCGTCTAACATAAAACATTCTGACCAAAACTATCTAAAGTTAACACTGGTGGTCCTCAGGATTATGTTTTGACCCCACTTTTATTTACTATTTTCTTCCTCTCAGTCATATTTTTAAGAATCTGGTATCCATTTTCATTGCTACAATAATGACAACCAGCTCTATCTGTCTTCCAAGCCCTCAAATTCCTTTCCTCCACCTTCTTAGTCGAGCTGTTTCTGAAATTAAAGGTGCCATGAAATGAAAAACTGTATTTACCTTGACATAGTTGAATAATAACAGTTCTGTACATGGACATGACATACCATGAGTCTTAAACACCATTGTTTCCTCCTTCTTATATAAATCTGGTGTTTGCAAAAGACCACTGAAAAATAGGTCAATTCTAACATAACACAGACTATGACATAATAGTTGCGATCATTAATAGGTACGGCCCCAACATTTGCATAGCCAAATCATCAGACGTTCTGCGGGTAGGCTATTGTGAAAAAACAAAAGGAGGACAATAGCAAAAATGGCAGATCACGGAAATAAATGTTATGTTCCAGGTTCTGAAGGGGATGTTAAGTGCAAGGATGTGTTGGTGTCTGTACTCACTTGGTGTCTGTACTCAGGCACAGAAAACAAATAAGGCGATCTAATAAAATAAGGCGAACCACTAAAGGGACACAGTTAGCTTCTTGTTAGCGATAGCCTGTTACATTGCAGTACATAAGATCTCACTTACCACATAAACAGAGTAAGGAGAGATGACTGCGCGGATGATGGCGAATGATTTGCAGATCCTGATCACCACTGACAGCACCTAAACTTGTCAAATGTGCAAAGTACTGCCGTTGTAGTATAACGTTACACAGAGCGTTCAAAAAGGCAGTTTTAATGCCCTGCATATTGATAGCGGCTTGAGCTCTGTAATTAAATATATATTTTCCTCCATGTGTTTCCTTTCTGCTGTGCTGCTAAATGAGCCACTCTGTGAAACAGCCAATCAGAGCAGAGCTCATCATTATTATTCATGAACCTTCCAAATAAGGTAATAACAGACCATTTTATTCTAGGGACAAATCCTAGGGTTGTAAATGGTTGTAAATAAAACCATTTCTAGACTATTTTTGCCTTTACCTAAGCCATATACCTTCTATGTAGATCAGAGAACAATTTAAAATATTGTATTAATGCATTCTATTGCACCTTTAAAGACTGACTTTTAGCTAATTTCCTAAAAGTTAATAGCTGTAAAATCCTCCCTTCTAAACTGTTTTATAAACTCCTTGCAGGCTCAAAATAATATATTCTGACAAAATCCATTTCTGTGGCTATTAATAACTGTATTTTTCCCACCTCCACCCCTGCAGGTTAAGAGCATGAGGTCATCCACAATAGCACCCTCTTCTTTGAAGCTTATGTTAATATCATGCATACTATATACTTCAATCTAAAAAAGTCAATCTTCATTGTCCCTCCCTCACAATTAAAAGCACTGCAGTTCTTATCCATGCACTAGTTGCTATATGTGTTGGTTGCTGCAATGCTCTCCTCTCTGGTTTCCCTTCTAAACTGTTTTATAAACTTCAGCTGTTTAAAAACTCTGCAGCTTGTGCTCTTTCTAGAACTCTTTCCATTGAGCACAATTCTCTAGTTCTTCAGCAATTTAAACTGGCTTCTGGTATTGTATAATTATTGTATTGATTTGTAAATTTCTGCTTCTTCTGTTCGAGGTTCTTAGTTCTTAATAATCGCACTTCTCTGTACCTTACTGATCTTCTTTATATAAAGACAACTGTTCTCATGTCGATTTTCTCATTTAGAACACAGAAAAAACATCATCAAAAAGTGCTTGAACTTTTGAAAAATCGAAGTTGCTTTGACTTTGGAAATAATGTAAGATGTAAACCTGCAAATTTAGTTTCTCTAATTATTATATTGTGTCCTCATACATCATATATGCCACACAGACACAAACATACAAAGCAGACCAGCACCCACTAATCCTTACTTGTTCTCATCAGATTTGTATTTTTTTTTTATAAACACACATTAGTTTGCTTCATGTTTTTTTTTCTTACCTAGTGAGAGTGAAGGACAACAATCTTCTTCCTATTCTACTGGAGGAGTTTCCACAGGTGCAGCTCTCTCCTCACACTTTGTCCCGCATGTGGAAACAGCAACTCCATCAGATTGACCAGCTCAGCTCCTCCCAAAACCAGAAAAGACCGACACAGTCTAAACTTTTAAAACAAGTGAGAGATCTAACACACACAGAAACAACCATTTACATATACAGTAGTATTATCTGCATGACAATTAAAGCACTTTCTTTATGATATAAAAATTAAAAATGGTTAAATGTAAGAAAAAATTAAGATAATATATGTTCGGGGACTTCTGGGGCCTTACATTAGCATGATGTGGCAGCAAAAAAAAAAAAAAAAAAAAAAGGTTTTAGTTACTGAAAATATTGCCATCTGGCAGAACTTTTTACACTTGTTAATACATATGTTGATACTTATAGTGACCTACTGTTGTAGTAAGCAATATATACTATATGTTATGCGATCTGGGAAAACCCTGATTACATTTTGGGAAAATTTCACACTGGGATGTTTTCTGGAAATTCGAAAAAATAGGTCGAAAGTCACTTTTTTTGTCAAAATGAGGTTTTCATTCAATTATTATTCTATAATTTCTTGTCTATCATCTCTGAAAATATCTCTGCAAAATTTGCTTGTTGGTGTGGAAAAATAGCGATTTATTGCAGCAAGCAGAAATTACTGTGTCTTTCTCTCATGTTAAGAATGGGCTGTGGAGGTGCTTTCTCTGAACACCACAAAACAAGTTAACCTATCAAAATAAACAACGTAACATATTTATTAAAGGTGCATCAGTGCACATTCTCCGCCAGTCCTGTGTAAACTAAGGCACACAACATTTTATATTTTTCAATATCGTGAGATGGCAGAGCGCAACGCAGTCTGATATACTGTAGCTGCTCACTTAAACAATCTTGTCTCAATCTGCTCAATCATGGTGATGTCAGTGCCCTAAACGATGTTACAATGGACTATTTCACATCTAGAGATGAATAATCCGATGACGAAGTTACTAAAGAGGAGGAGTCCAATGAGAGTCTCTTAAATGTAAAGGTGCGCAAACAGTTGCGCTGCGCTCGCTTTTCTAAAACTACAAGGTACACTATTCGTGCCATCGGAACATACAAGGGGTGATCAAAAGTTCAGAGACTATGCTCATGAGAAATAACAGAAAACAATGATGTAATGATGCAGTATAGCGCTCCTGACTTGACAGACAGCTCTCGTTAAACGCGTGAAGAGAAAGTAAAACCCGTCTCACTTTAAACTCGTTTTTCTTACAATTCCATTTCTGAAAAGCCAAGTTAAGATAGCCATAACTTTTGTTACGTTCCAGGGTTCAACACGAAGGGTTTTTTCTACTGGCCCGATAAATTATAATTATAAAATATAAAAGAGCAGTATACAAAATGCAGGTATTTTATTACAGTTCTAAATTATTTAACAAAAGGTTTCTCACTTATGCCGAGTTCAGACTGCATGATTTTAGCCCCGATTTTGACTCGCTGACAGGTTTTGAGAAATCGCCGACAAATGCCCGAAATCACAGGCAAATCGGTGCTCGTTCACGCGAGTGACAATCACACAGTGTGAACTATCAAAGACGCGATCTGAGAGAATCGCCGACACCCGTGAGATATTTGGCATGCTAAATATCTGGACCTGTCGGCGATTCAAAATCATGCCGTGTGAATCATTACCTACGGCCAATGAGACAGCAGCATCCAGGCCAGCGGGAAATTGAGGGAGGAGTTACTAAGGTATAGACCACAAAATCAACAAGCATAGCTTCGGCTTCTTTTCTTTTCGCTGCAAATGAGTGCACATGCAATTTGTATGACAAGCTTCTTGCGGGCTACCATTTTTTTTATAATAATCCCTGTCTCACGTGAGAACTTGCACGCCTGACCTCGCGTTGTTTCCATGTCACTTCTCGCGTGTGTTTGGTTGTGAGATGTAGTTTGCGGACCGATACAAAGTTGTCGGCGATTCTTCCTATTGTAAAGTCATGCAGTGTGAAACCCCCTGTCGCCGATCCATCATGCAGTGTGAACAAAGCAGCGACGGAATGCTACCCCAGATAGTCATGCAGTATGAAAACATCTGTGACACGATTGCTTTGAAAATCGTGCAGTCTGAACTCGGCATTAGCTGTCTTATTTGTCTGTAATTATTGGTAATTTTGTTAAATGTCATTTAAAAAAAGAATTGTCCAAACTAAACTTGCCGCCGGTTGGACGCTAGGTGGTGCTGTGGGCTCTTTTTTTCAATAGACTAAAAAAAATAATGGAACGCAGTTTAATTTCAAACTTTGAATTTTACTTATTTTTTTTAAACGACTACACATTATGTACGGCTAGTATTGTATTGTTTCTTATACTGTGGCAAGCCTGTATGTAAATGGTCTAAGGCTCTCTTATTACATTTAAACAGCTGGCAAAGTTCTGACATAGAAATTGTATGAAAATTAATGAAGTTGTTTTAACGACACTGACAGAGATGTAATAAACATCCAATCAGATAAGAGGAACCGAAAAGCAATATGGTGTTCACAACATCACAAAAACACAAGCTGTTTCTCGATTCTAAGAATTTGCATGCAATTGACAAACAGTCGTAGGCAAATGGGACTTTAGTGACAAGGCAGATCGGGCCAGTGATGATCCTGTCTACTGTCCCAAGCGTCTCGCACACTGGCCCCGGGCCATCAGGCAGTCCTTATTGTCGAGCCCTGCGTTCAAGATATGGACAAAAAAAAGGGGGCTTTCATATGGTATCAAAACCTAAAAAAGGTAACATTTTAACCTTGTGTTGGGTTTTCCTAGATCGCATCACATATAGTCCCATGTAATAAGCAATAAATCTAATCACGTGTTAACAGATTTTAGGTATTAACTGATATGTCTTGGCTGGCTACTGATCATTGTGCACAAGTTCATTGTGTATTTGTATTCGTAGCTAGAAGATGCTCAGAAAAGACATGACATGCTGGTGCAAATAATCCACAAAGAAAAGGAACACAACCGTCGCCTGGTAAGACCATACTCATTAATAAAAACACAAAGAATAAATCACAGAAAATGAAATGTTTTTGAGCTCAGCAACTCAGAATCTTATATCTGTGTGTGTTTCAGAGAGAGTTCAGGGAGAGGATCCAACAGCAGAAGTCAGCTCAGAATAAGCTTAGAGAACAGAGGCAACAGGTTGCTCGTGCTAAAAAATATTACAGCATTTATCATGCTCAGCTACGTTCCAGACTGATGCAAGCAAAGTCACAAGAAGAGCAAGTAAGTGCAGAATCCACAACCACTATTATAGGTGCTTGCAAAATTGTTTTAAAACCATAACCCTTAGCATGCAACACCTATGGCCTGTGGGCTAAGTAACTGTGACGTGTAGAAAAGAGGAGGAAGCAATTGCAGGTGAAGACAGTTTATTGGAGATGACAGGATGAAAACAAACACAAAGATGATGAAGGTGATGTCTCTCGGATGGGTGGTGCAGGGGCTAGATGGTCGATGACGGTGCAGTGGTGTGATGTCCTGAGCAGGTGAGTCCAGTGAATGTGCCGTGAATATCCCAAAACCGATCCGACACGAACAACATCCAACGACGAACTTCCAACACAAACTCAAAATGAACACACAACACACAGCCAAGGTCCAGGGTGAATAATCTGACAGAGGAAGAGAGACAGTGGTGAGTATAAGTAGGCTGAAGTAATGAGCAGCACCTGGTGTGGGACTGATTGGCAGCTGGGCTGACGAGCATGACGTACAACACTACAAACACACAGATCACGAGACATGAGAACGCAGCTGATGTGTGTACCGTGACAGTAACTGAAATCTAATGCAGTTGCAGAATTACCCTCACACAGATGCAGTTGCTTATATATCCACTAGAGCAGGGGTTTTCAAACCTGTCCTGGAGCCTCCCCTGCCCTGCACATTTTGTATGTCTCCCTTATTAGGCACACCCAATTCAGGTCTTGCAGTCTCTACTAATGAGCTGATGATTTGAATCAGGTGTATTAGATGAGAGAGACAAGCAAAATGTGCAGGGCAGGGGAGGCTCCAGGACAGGTTTGAAAACCCCTGCACTAGAGTATGGTATTATTTTAATGACAAATGTCAAGAGCGCATTATTGTAGCACAAAAGCACATTAATGTGCGAACACGAATCTCTCGAAACTTAAAAGGTGTCTCTCCTCTCAGTCAAAGTGTGCATGCTCAGATTATGTCCTGTGCACTCGCAAATCTCTCACAACTGAATTAAAGGTTGTCATAAGTTATCATTATGCACTTTTAAAAAGTATCTCAAAACTAATTTGTTCAATAGGGCCTTTCCTTTATTCCTTTATTTTTTTTATTGTTGTATTTTTGTTTTAACACACTGGTTATTGTACTTTTTGTTACTACTTTATCTCTTCTATGTTTGTATTTTGAAATTTTCTGTGAATGCGCACATGCATCTCTCTGTAAACACTGTTTTAAAGGGTGCTATAAAAATAAAACTTTAACCAGACTTCCACAATCTCCAAAATACTGAAAATAATATTTACATTTTAAATCTAATTGAACTGCACCTGACAATCGAAGATGGATATTTAATTTCTTACCAGTTTAATAATATTTAGCAATGTTAATCAAATGTAGTCTATATTAGAAATGGCTAGGAATTGGGTGCTTGGATGGTTTGTACATATGAATAACCTCTGGTTGGTCAAACCCCTCTCTAAAGACTTTATATAAAAGATCAATGTTATGTCACATTAAGGCCTATCACAATAACAAGAAATCATAACACAATAAATGCTCTGATAGAATCGTTGCTGTTTGGACATTTAATGGGAGTTTTTTTTTTTAATCCATAAAAAAAAGCGTCTCACATGGCTCCAGGGGGGTCGGTAAAAGCCTCCTTTAGCGATCCGATGAGTTTTTGTAAGAAAAATATCTATATTTAAAACGTAAGAATCACTTTAGTCTAGCTTGCTGCTTTGGAAAGGGGCGTGACAGTACTGAACGCTGCCTAAGCTGTTCGCCAATTGCAACGCAGTGGGACTGCTAACCAACCACAAAACATTTGGTTTTTCAGAAGGTGGAACCCGGGAACTAATCGAGCCATTTGTCCCAGCCTGGGAATAAAGCCATTGTAATAATGTAAATTATCTGAAAATTATGTGTTTTTCAAACCACCAAGCATGAGAGCATGTTCTAGTGCAGGGATTCTCAACCGGTGGGCCTCAGTGATCCTCCAGGTGGGCCGCAAGATGGCTTAAAATTAATTTAAATATTATTCTAAAATGATCACAGCAAGCCTCTTTCGTGTTCTGTGACTGATTGCTTTGGACTCGGCGCAGCAAGCCTCATCGCACGAGTAGGGTCCGGCTGAGTCCTGCAAGACAGGGGCGTGTCGCGAGCAGGCGTAACTTTAGAAAAAGGCGTGTCTTTACTGTTCTGAAAGTCGATCACACCACAGCCCAGGAGGTGGCGGTAGTACACATCGCTTGTGAACTGCCAATGAAAGTCAAAGAAGAAGAAGATTCTGAGGTTTCAGACTGTGGCATCTTTATGCTGATGGTGAGATTTATTTTAATTATTTTAGCTTTACGGTTAGTTCATGTCTTACTACCACCCATCTCTGAAGTGTATTTTGCAACGCTTAAAAAAGAATGGCATCTGTCTGCGTCCTCGTCTAGGGGGCGTGTCTTTAGTGGGCGTGTCATGAGTTTTAGGCGTGTTTACATATGGTGACGTCGCGGTTGGGGGGCGTGTCTTTAGGGGCGTGTCTTTAGTTGTGGGCGTGTCTTTAGTGCTGCAGGACGCAGCCAGATACTGTTGCATCGCACTGTTAAATACAGACTGAACGGCGGCTCAAAACTTCCAACTGCTGCACGCAAGCGTCATCAGAGACCTGCAAGGGACCAGAGTATGAGAGCGGAGTGGAGCCTGCAGCGGCAACAATTTCCCCTCCGCGCTCCGTGCATTTAATAATCACTCCACTCCGGGTTCATTATTTCCCGCTCCCGCTCCACTCCTCGCTCACTGATATCAGAAACACCGCTCCGCGTCAAAAAAAAAAAAAGTATGTTTGAAATATAACAGTCCTGTTCATAACATGTATTAAAATAAAAAAAATATATATAAAATAAAATAACAGGAGAGTTTGGAACACTACTGTGCAAACTTTATTCCTACCACATGCCAAGCTAATAACATTGTCAGCATTAAAGAGTATAATTTCTGCTTTTTGCAGTGCAAAGTTTGTAATGAAAATAACAATACGTTTTCATCGTAGTTATTTCTGCTCATTTGAAATCGGATACCATTACATTTGTTTTAATGCATTATTGACAGAGCGATTGTGTGTGAATAAGTGTTGTTCATCTAAAAATACTCAGTATCTAGAAGCCACAAACTAATTCCTTGTGAACTATAATTTACCGCTCGTCTATTGCCGTGATAATAGCCTTCACATTCTTTCTGATTTGCGTGATCCATCTCTATCAAGCTAGCTAAATTAAATTCAATTCAATTCAAGTTTATTTGCAAAGCAGCTGTACAAAAAAGTAGGCTTCTACAATATATTTAGTAGCTTATTAAATATGTTTAACATGTGAATTCTTGCTTAATATGCAGTGATATTACGGACAGTTGGCGTGAATTGTACTCATGATGGAGCGGTGGTGGAGTGCGTGAAAACCACGACGCTCCGACTTTTCAAAGATCCGCTCCTACCTCCTTTCAAAATCACACCGCTTCACTTGGCGCGCCGCTCACATACTCTGCCAGGGACGGATTTTTTAGTCCCGCGCCTGCCGGTTTCCGCAGAAATGTGTTATTTCGTCCCGCTCCGCCCGCGACATTCGTGTTTTGTCCCACTCCCTCCAGCAAAAGCCTGCATAAAAGTAACCTATACCCCCGTGGGAAAACAGGTCTCTACTTTATCTCTTTGCTGCATGAAACACACCCTCGCGCTAATGTGAAGGTAAAGACGATCAGAGTAATAGTAACTTGCGCGTAATGTATGACACACCTATATCGGAGTCTAGGCGTGCATAAGTCCGCTATTGATTCACAAACTATTCATGCTTTCGGGGCTCTGATCAATAGAATTTTTGCGTGAAATTTCAAAATATTTGCATAGATGTCAAAATGAAGGTCCTGTGAGTGTTTTATAATAAATGCTCACCGATAGAGGTGGATCTTGTGAGGGTCAGTGGTGTTTATGCACAAATGAGCACCAGCATCAACAGATTTAGAATGTATTTGCTGTATTTTTCATTTGTATGTTTATTTTGTAATGGATACAAACCGTTGATATTCAGTCTGTCCAGTTGAAAGGGACAGGTTTAGTGAGTGGTCTTTTGGCATCTCCCTGTTGTTCTGTTTGGCAGGTTCACTTAAGAAAAAAAAGGACTCTGAAGTTGTAAAGAATGTCTGAATTAAAGAATTCAGTAGCTTTAAATCTGTGTGTGTATATATATATATATATATATATATATATATATATATATGTTGTGAGTCTGGTTCTGATCCTTCTCTCTGGCTTTTCCTTTCCTTTGCCTCCCTCTGCTGGTCACCACCTCTCTCTTCCCTTCCTCCCTCCTCAGCTGTCTCTCATTTGGTATCACGCTCATTCGTTTCACCTGTTCCCTCTTCTACCCGTTTGCTACTTAATGTCCCCTGTTTCCCTGCCATTTGTCGGATTATTTCGTTAGAGTTAGATGCTGGTGGCTATCCTCAACCCCGCTAATCTATCGTGTCCTGTTGTGTCCTGTCGTGTCCCAGTCCTGCCTAACCATCCGGCTCAGGTCAGCTTTTCGTCCACTGTCTACTAATCTGCTCTCCTACACTGTGTCCAGCCCTCCAGCTGTCTGCTAACGCCCGGAGCCGGGTTCTTTGCCTTGCTGCCGCTCTGTACGCGGGGACGAGATTCCGGGGTCTACTGGCCGGTTGCCCTGCTTACCTCCACTCCCCAGTCGCGGACGAGAATCACGAGAGTGCCGCCGGGGCGCCGAAGGGGCGCGTCTTCTGAGTTTATCCTTTTCCCTTTTTCAAGAGACTATCTGCATAACCTGCAAGCTACCTAAGTTCCCGTTTGTAGAGACTGTTTACGAACCTGCATTTTTCGGCAGGCCATCTGAGTTCCCGTTCTGAAGAGACTCTTAATTTTTCAGAGTACCCGCAAGCCACCTGAGTTCCTGTTTGAAGTACCTTTTTTAGTCTGCATAAGCTGCATTTGCCTTTGTTCCCTTCTATAAGACTGTTAATAAATTCTCCTTCTCTTACGCAATTGGATCCAGATCTCATCCTTACAACAATATATATATATATATATATATATATATGTGTGTGTATATATATATATATATATATATATATATATATATATGTCAAAAAGTTAGAACTCAGCAGAGGGTTTTCTTTTAAATTCAGCTTTAATTTAAAGTTTGTTTGTTTGAGTTTTTTTTATAACATGCAGTAGAAGAATAAAAAGGCAAAACAAATGTTTTGGTTAATAAAAAAGTTAATAAAAAATAAACACTTTTAGAGGAAATTTCAGGCATAGGAGGGCCTTACAAAATTGACCCGAGAAGGAGGTGGGCCCTGGCATAAAAAAGGTTGAGAACACCTGTTCTAGTGCACCCCCAAAACAAAATAAAGACTTTGTAAAATAGCATAATAGGCAAAAGCAGCGTATATCTGAGAGCACATGTCCAGTGTTGTGCTAGAGCAAAGGAAATCCGTATGCGAGTGAAGAGAAATATGCACTTGTGCATTGTTTCGTGCCACAATAATGCGCTCTCAACATTTGTCATTAAAATAACGCCATACTAGAGTTCCTCTTGTTGGTAATGTTAAAGGGAGCTGCACACTAAAGGAAATTCACCATGCTATGTCACATCTTAAAAAGTCTCATTGTTTTATATATTCATATTCAGCATTTTCT
This sequence comes from Garra rufa, assembly GCF_049309525.1. NCBI lineage: Eukaryota > Metazoa > Chordata > Actinopteri > Cypriniformes > Cyprinidae > Garra > Garra rufa. The sequence continues at coordinate 18,380,626 of NC_133372.1, read as the reverse complement.
TTCTTTCTTTCTTTCTTTCTTTTTTTTTTTTTTGGTTATCACTGTCAATCATCTCATATTCCATCAGCAATAATTTAGCTAATCACTCCCTGCATTTTAATTCGGCTGCATAGGAAATAAAGGTTGTACTCAAATTGTAAATTGATTGTATGAAAGCGAGTAAAACAGGCTACTTTTAAAGTCAGTTAAGTTGTCAGCCATTTAACTATAAATAAAGCTAGAGCTGTGAACATCTTCCACACAGACTGTGCCAGGAAACCCCTGCATCCAACTGGAAATAGCCAAGTCTGCCACCCTTTGTTCCTGCACTGTTGGACCAGGTCCTGGTACTTGGTAGCCTTCCTCTCCAAGGCCTCTTCACAGCCGTCTTCCCACGGTACCGTCAGCTCAATCAGTCTAATCCTCTTCACCTCCTCAGACCATATTACCACATCCGTCTCAGGGATGTCTGGATGACCCGAAGAAAGTGTAGTTTCCTACCCAGGTCCACCATCATTTCCATTTCAATTGTGCTGCTTGCTGGAGGCTCTTCTTGATCTTCTTGGAAGGAGGGGAAGAACTGGATATATGTGGCTGGTCTCACATGGGTCTGGTGCTTTTTCCGTCTCTCCTGCTTTAAGATGTCACCTTCTATGTCTCCCCTGGCTAAGTGCAGTCTTGCACCCTGCCAGTATGTGCACCAATATGCCTTTGCCCCCACATAAACGGTACAGTGAGTCCTCTCTCATTCCCCACCTGTGGAGTTTGTTGGTGTTAGAAGAGTGTTGTACACTGACTGGAGCAGACAAAAGGGCTCTAGTCTCCAAAGTTCAGGCCATGTGATCTTCCTCTTTTGCTGGTCCCACTTTGTCCATGTTGCTAGCGATTCAAGTTCCACAGCCTTTGACCTTCGCATTTCTTCTTGCAAGTATCAGACTTCAGCTTGGATCATTTCTCTCCTCTGCCTTAGGTCTGCTTTCCCCCTTTGTTGGAAGTAGTTGGCCCGATTCTTTGTCTTCCCATGCACGGGTTCCCGATGATGTCCTTCAACTTCAGCATACACTCGGCCTGTGCCACTGATGTGTCAGCTGCCCGCTTGCATCCTGACCTTGTGATGATGCCTGCATCTCTGATCTTTTCATCGTTAGAATCTTTGTATATTATCACAGCCTTGCACTTTGCACTTTGCCACCTTAAAATCTTCAACAACTGATGATAGGGGTAGCTGTAGCTGTCCCTACCTAATGTTGGCCCTACTGACGTGAAGCTTGGTGGAATTCTGAGCCACCTGCAAAGGGTGTTTATTCACTCGCTTCTCGACACTATTCACAGATGTCATAGTCAAATTGTCAGTAGCCACATGAGCCATGGTAGCAGACTATGCTGAAACAGCCAGACCTTGAACTTTCCTGGTAAGCCTGATCCCTCTATCTTTCTTAACCATTTGTCTGCCTATTTTTCTGTTCTGGATATGTTGCTTATGTTGGTGAGAGAGGTTTTGTACAACTTCCCTAAACATTTTATTGGCTTTTCCTTAATTGAAGGTATAACCTCCCCCTGAAGTTGGAGTTGGAACTTGCTGGTCATTTCTGATTACTATGCTTCTTGACTTCCTTGGTTTGAACTTTCCATATAGTCAAGTGCCTTCAGGATTCACCTTCCTTGTGCATGGGATGGAGTTGTTATAGTAAGGTCATCCATAAAGCCTTTATTGGAGGTTGGTGGGTGCCAGACTCCATTATCGCCCCCCTGGATTCTCTCCCTGCTGCTGTTATGAGCAGATTAATTCCCATGAGAACAAGATAGGGGAGATAGTGAAGCTAGTTACAATTCCCTTTTCCAGATCCTGCCACTAAGTTGTAAAATGGGTGGTTCTGAAACACTTCAAACCTCCAAAGAAGCTGGTGAGGTAGGTTAAGTTAAATCTTTGTTTTAATAATTAATACACTATCTCATTTAATAATTAGCTTTATATAGAGGTTAACTATTAAAAGTTAAAAGACAAATACTAAAATAAAAATAAATATCTGAATAGTAAGAATACCGAAACTGGTTAAATAAAGTGACAGTTTTATTACAGGTTTGCATGTATCCCCTGTGTGATTTCTTGTAGAATGAGAAATACATCTTACTGATTATTGCAATATATATTTAGAACCCAAGCCTTTAAACATGTAATTTTTTAGGGGCTCTGTAGTGCACACCATTTGACCTACACTCAAATTCAAACACACATAGATCTCAGCAGGCCGGACAACTTTCGTGCTGACAGTGTGCTGCCCAACAGAAATCAGCTATTTAAGGTTTTATGAAAAACTCTGGAATTTGCAATCCTTCTCATAGGATTTTCATCCGATCACCACCAATCTCGGTCAATATGATCTCAAAACATTTGGGATGCAAAATTGCCAAGGGATCTTTTGATATCGAACTGTACGTGGTGAGAAGAATAATGTCAAAACACGGCAGATGAGAATCTGTAAATGCATTCTTTGTATATTAAATACTGTTGCCATGGCAACATTTCAAACTTGAATATTCTTTTCTGGTGTTTTAAGGCACTTAACCTGCTTAAAATATGTGGATTTTTGGAAAAATCAGGCAGTAAATTAATTCATACTCCTCCGAGCAGAATCATGCAATTCACACCAAATTTGTCAAAATGATGCCAAGATACTGAAGATGGTAAATTGCAAGTGTTTTTTTAGTCTTGAATAGTGTTGCCAATGTGATTTGTAAAAATATCAATAAAAAAGATTACTGTAGTTTTCTTAGAACTTTAAAGTGCATTATCCAAAGTCTTCAAAGTTTTACATACAGTGAGGAAAAAAAATTATTTGATCCTCAGATGATTTTATACGTTTGCCAACTGACAAAGAAATGATCAGTCTGTAATTTTAATGGTAGGTTTATTTGAACAGTGAACCAAAGAATAACAACCCCCCCAAAAAATCCATAAAAACACATTTCAAAAAAGTTATAAATTGATTTGCATTTTATTGAGTAAAACATGATTTAGCAAAACCCTTGTTGGCAATCACAGAGGTCAGACGTTTTTTGTAGTTGGCCACTTTAAGGTCACTGTAGGACCTTAATGTAATTCTTCTTGTAATTCACTTCTATTGTTGTCTTAGCCGTGCGTTTTGGGTAATACCCATTTACATGGCCCCTTTGTTTCGGTGCAGTTGTCCTGTCCCCTTAGCAGAAAAACACCCCCAAAGCGTAATGTTTCCACCTCCATGTTTGACAGTGGGAAAGGTATTCTTGGTGTAATAGGCAGCATTCCTCCTCCTCCAAACACGGCGAGTTGAGTTGATTCAAAGAGCTCAATTTTGGTCTCATCTGACCACAACACTTTCATCCAATTCTCCTCTGAATCATTCAGATGTTTGTTGGCAAACTTCAGACGGGCCTAAACATGTGCTTTCTTGAGCAGGGGGACCTTGTGGGCACTGCAAGATTTTAGGGTGTACTCACACTAGGCAGTTTGATCCGTGCCCGAGTGCGTTTAACCACTAAAGCGTGGTTCGTTTGACTAGTGTGAGTGCTACGAACCGTGTCCGGGCGCGGCTCGTTTAGCCGTCCCTGGCCCGCTTGGAAGAGGTGGGCCAGAGCGCGGTTCAGTTGGACTCAGGCACGGTTCGCATAGAACAGGACGCATGACGTCACGTTTTTACGAGGTAATCAACGTTTTTGTAGTCTGTAATCAAAGCTGCAAAGTCCTTGCTGCACTTCAGCTGGTACCTTGCAAACCTCCTCATACGAGCAGCACGTTTGCGTGAAATTTTTCGTGCCACAAAGGCGATTAACAATAACAATGTTTAACAATAGGCTGTGAGAGGGCTGTGGACCACCGCGGACCAAACGACTCAAAATTACTATCCACAAAGTAAACAGAGCGATGGACTAAACTGCATTCAGCGAGAGCGCCGCTCTTCCTGTTTATCCTTAAACCGTCACACTATAATGACGTAAGCATGCTCCGGCACGAATGCTGAAACCCTATGTGAGTGCGGGCCAGAGGGGGAGTGAGGAGGGGGGACAATTGTACTCGAGCCTGGTTCACGGCAACCGTGAACCAGGCGTGTTACCAGTTAGTGTGTTACCAGTTAGTTTCTTGGGGACTGTGGTCCCAGCTACCTTGAGATCATTGACAAGAATACACCCCCCACCCCCTTGTAGTTCTGGGCTGTTTCTTAACTGTTCTCATTAAAATTGAAGCTCCATGAGGTGAGATCTTGCATGGAGCCCCAGACAGAGGGAATTGACAGTTATTTTGTGTTTCTTCCATTTGCAAATACTCGCACCAACTGATGTCACCTTCTCACCAAGCTGCTTAGTGATGTTTTGTAGCCCAATCCAGCCTTGTGTAGATCTACAATTCTGTCCCTGACGTCCTTGGACAGCTCTTTGGTCTTGGCCATGGTGGAAAGTTTGGAATCTGATTGATTAATTGCTTCTGTGGACAGGTGTCTTTTATAACAAACTGAGATTAGGAGCACTAACTTTAAAAGAATGCTCCTAATCTCAGTTTGTGACCTGTATAAAAGTCACCTGGGAGACAGAAATCCTGCTGATTGACAGGGGACCAAATACTTATTTCCCTCATTAAAATGCAAATCATTTAAAACATTTAAAATTGTGTTTTTCTGGATTTTTTTAGTTGTTATTCTGTATCTCACTATAAAAATAAACCTACCTTTAAAAAAATTATAGACTGATTAATTCTTTGTCAGTGGACAAACGTACAAAATCAGCAGGGGATCAAAAAAAATTCCTCGCTATATGGAAAGCAAGTAATTCTTAGGAAACATGCTTAGTTTCATAAATGTATAATGTTCAGGGTCCAACATAACATTAAAACCAAATGGTTTTTTAGACATTTCAGCTGACAGATGAAAGCTGTAATAATAAGGTTGTCCAGATTGGAGTCATAGGATAAGAAATCTATTATCCTGTTAAGCTTTCTCAGTGTATCAGAATGTTAAGTTTTATATATCCTTACCCAGAGGTTGCGTTAGAGGTTGTCCGTAATTTTGACTGACAGGGTTGTAAAAATTGTCACAATCTATTATTACCCATCATTTTAATTTTCATATTTTAATTACAGTATAATAGCATATTTTATTGTGTTTATTTTTATGTTACATTTAATTTAATATTCTCATTTTTATGAACCAATATCAATCCCAATCGATCTTTTAGGCTATGCTGTTTTCAGTTGATGAATGAACAGTACGTCTACATAGTGCGCCTCCCATCCAATAAATTGCAATAGGCTAAGTTCTGTGCTTTGTTACTTTTGATATGAAACAAACTCTCAGATTTCCAATTTATTCATGTTCATTTATGTTCATTTAATTAGAAAATCTAAGCAATAAATACTCTTTAATGTGGCTTGATAGCTTACACTGGGTACTTGCCTGTGCATTCAATCAGTAATAATAAAAAACAAGTGCATAAAATAAGTTAATATGTACTTTCTGGTAATATAGTTTTATATTAATGTTTCACAAATGCTTAATCATTAAAATAATTTTTAAAAATGGTTATAGATCATAAAGTGTTGGTAACAATTTACAACAAGGTTTGTTAACATTAGTTAACATTAAACTAACATGAACTAACAATGAACAATGTTATTGTCACCAATTGAGTCGTCCTGTCATTAACTCTTGCACTACACATCATGGACTTCATTCCCCACAAGCCACTGCACTAATCACTGCATTCACCTGCTCCCTGTTTCTCACTGCACTGATCACTGCTCACACCTGCAGCTCATTCACACACACACACACACACACACACACACCACACACACACACACACACACACACACACACACACACACCTGCAGCTCATCACACGGACAGCTTATATGCCACTCACACACACAGCTTCTTTGCGAAGTCTTATCGTTCCTCATGGTCGTAATTCCGAGCGTTTCTTCCCGTGTTTGTTTTCCCGTGTGTGTGATTCCTGGACTCCCTCCCGTGTTTGATTCTCGCTGCCAGCCCCGACCTTTCTGCATGTTTTTTGACTACGATTTCTGCCTGCCCCTTTGTGTTTGTTTGCCTGAATAAAATGCTGCAAATGGATCTGCACGTCTCAGTCCGTCCTTGTGACAGAAGACTTCGACACTACAAGGATCCAGCAGCTAGTATGGTGTCATCCGGTTTCCAGCACGAACCCCACTGTACAGATCATGCGTCTCAAGCAGGGTGAGCGGTCTATTGAGGATTATGCTATGGACTTTGTGGAATTGGCTAAGCAGACTTCCATGGATGAGGCATGCCTGATGATTTTCTTCCGTGGAGGACTCTTAGAGCCATTGGCTTCCCTCATGCCCATGTTTGAACCTGGCTGGACTTTGCAATATTACATGGACATTGCTCTGCAACTAAGTGGCTCTCCTTTTACTGTGGGAATCAAAGAAGAGGACAACAATGTTCCCACAGTAAACTCCAGCTCAGAGCCACTACGCAAGATGGCTGCCACTCCAGAGCCTGTTCACAAGATGGCCGCCCTTCCTGAGTCAGTTCACAAGATGGCTGCCTTTCCAGAGTCTACACGCAAGATGGCCTCCCTTCTAGAGTCTGTTCACAAGATGGCTTCCCTTCTAGAGTCTGTTCGCAAGATGGTGAGGTGGTTTTCCCCTCGCTACTTTGAAAGATCACATAAGTCTTGGGGTTTTGAAGCCAGAAGATAAGACTTTATTAACAAAGTAACAAAGAATGAGAAACCCTGCAGGAGAATCTATCGGGTCTCTATTGGTGTCCTCTTTTATATATTTTTCTTAATTTTGTTAATGTTCTCATTTTTGGCCGTGCCTCCAGTTTACTTGTCTGGTTAATGTTCCCATTTTTGGCTGTGCCTCCAGTTTACTTGTCATTAGCCATTTACGTTAAGGTCAAACCAGGAATGTGCAGCTTAGTTAAGGTGGAGGCCCCCCTCCTATAGCTTGTGTCTAAGGTCGAACCAGAGATGTGCAGCTTAAGCATATGAGGTGTATCTGCACATTCACACAGGCAATGCATGATTATAATAGTGAAATAGCTTGATGTATAAATGGCTATCGTCACATTGATTATACTTGCTTTTGATCAAGAAAAATCTTCCTCATATTCCCCCTTTGAGACGTTTTACGTCTCACTTTTCCCACAGTGCTGTTCCATGATTCAGTTTTTTTTTTTCAGTTAAGTCAATATGTTTCGTTACCAAAGGGCTAAATTATGCCACAACACTCTGAAGGGGTATCAGGGCCAAACCTCTCCCTTCACATTTGACTAGAAAGGAGTAAAAGACCCTGACGCCTTAATTGATCTTTTCCTACTGAATATAAAAGGATTATAATTGTTTAAAGCATGCGCGTGCAATTGGTTGAGCCTTGCCTGTAGTTGTTACAGTTATGTAGAATATATGCAAATACAGAGTAGATAAAAAAGAAATTAAAATTTGAAACATATGAAACAAAATAACATACATAATACTAAGGTTCAGATTACAGATACATTCCTAATCTTCATCGGAGGTATTTGAAATCTCATCTGCCAGTTGCAAACTTAATACTGTCTTATAAAGCAAGTCCTGATAACACTCATGATGAGTTAGATACAATTTTTCATCACCTTGATACTTTATCATTTCCATTTGTTTGACTGTGGCTTTGATAATTAGGGATTTCAATAAAGGTAGTACACAGCAAAATAATAATCCTCCTACCATTATAGCAATTCCTAAGAACATTCCCAATTTGGCAAACCATGCTCCTAATTTCAAATTAAGCCAATCCCATGTTTGACTGTCTCTTCCGGCATTTGTTTTAACTTCTGTTCTTAATTTTTTTTTACTTAACCATAACTTCACTAAATGTACCTCCAGGTGCAGTATTATTTGTTATGCAAGTCCAACATTGCTTTGATTTCATCTATAGCTTTAAACTCATTGGGTATTCCTCTAGGTTGACCAATTGAATCAATATAAACAGAAGGGTCTGTTTCCTAGGCCCTTCTGAGTTTGCTTTTTTCTTAATTTTTTGTTTCCTTTTCTAGAGCGATGTAACTCATTTTATGTGTTAGCATAACCCTAGTACATAATCCTGACCATTTTTATGGTAATGTTGACAAGAGGCCATATTCTGGTCCACACATCCACCATATGTCTGCCAATGCAATATCAATTTAATAAAAAATAGGTGGTGGGCCTTCCTTTATCTCTCAATAGTCCTCTTTACATTGTGGTATTTTCCATATTTTCCATACATTTTCCTTTGAATCTTCCTACTCTACATCAATATTCCCCTTCTTTTTATAACATTCAAATTCTTGATCTGCCATTAATTGTATTTTTCCTTGTGGCTGTCATTCGTTGGCCTGTACTGACCTAAGATCACTCCCACACAGTGAAGTTGCTGCGTGTTCAGCTCCCATACACCACTGTATGTTCATTTACCTACAGATCTGGCCATTAAAAATGCGTCTATTTTCACGCGGCAGCCTGCAATTCGGCACGCGTGGGCACGCGTCCTACCGCAGCGGCTTTTTTTGATTTTTTTACAACGTTGTTGCACTTCATATAATATCCACCTGGTGGCGCAAGGAACAACATTCTGTAGCCAAACACCATGGCCAGCTCTAGGGGGCGTTGGTCACAAATACCAGTACAATAGTTCAATGATTCCTCTTTCCTGAAATTATGGTTCAAACCAATAGCAAAAAGATAGCCTATTCATAAGCAGGTGCAGTTGTATTGTTATTTTGTTTTTTTTCTTTGTTTTCCTGACGAACATTTATTAGACTGCATCGGAAATAGAAATGTTAATTTCAGTTATTTTATTTTTCCAACCGACAACTGACGTAAACCGCTAAATTCGTTTTCAGGGATTAATTATACACAAGCAAGAAGCAGCATAAACATCAGAACCTCACGCGCAGAGCTTATGCACAGAGAAAAACCCAATAAACCTATATATAATAATAAATAAAATAGGCCCATATAAGAAATATTTGTTTTTTCTTTTCTGAATAAATAATAATTTAACAAATTAATAAGTAGCAAGCCTGTATGCAGAATTTTAGGCAATTTCTGTGATGCGCCCTTAAACCAGCATCTTGTTTCCATTATTATTATTTTTTTACAAATAGCCTACACATCTGTTTTTTTTTTATTGTGATTGTACACAAATAACAGAAATATGTAAAATAGCATAGTTTTGAGCAATGCCGTACTCTTGAACAAGTATTGTAAGCTGTATCCACTTTATTAAGGGGAAAAAAATCAAGTGATCCTGACGGCGCCGCAGGCAGTTAAATAACTCGACAACTTTCACCTTCACAATAAAATACATTATATATTTCAGCGTTTTAAAGCAACATCAAATTAAGATATGCATGTTTAAGAGGTAGTTCGTCTTTTTCTTTTTCTAAGACACACTATTTTAGATACACTGACAATTAATTTGAGTAGAGACAAATAAAAAATGGGAAGGATAAATATAAACTACAGTATTTTAGCGATTTTGGTGCTTAGAAATGTATTCTAAGCGGGCAGCGGGCGAATAATATAGTTAATATAGCGCGGAGCGGGTGGATGCGGAATAAAACCTCGTGGAAGCGGGACTTGAAAAGCACTTTGTTATATCCTAGCGTAGCCAGAAACATATTTTCGGGTGTGCATCAGAAAAACTGAGGAGGGTCTCGCTGCAGCCTGCGGTGGACATCCAACCCCGCCCACATCCAAGTGTGACGCCAGACGCCACGCCCATGTTCAAACACGTCACACATTCAACATATTAAATAGTATTAACACATATTAAAATAGTGATAATATGATTAGCAATGTTCACATTTGGGGACATATCTTTAGAGAATTAGATGAAAATGAAAATATGCTAAGTGTTACTTTTACAATAACAAAACTTAATTGTCCATCTAAATCTGATCTTGTCTAAGCTATGTCAAAATCGATTATAATAAACGTGAATTTATGTCATTACACAAACAAGTAAGGTAAGGTTTAAATGTTTTATTACCAATTACCATTTTCCTAACTTTAATCAACCAAAGCAAGCGTTTTACCGGCTGTTCGAATGTAATTAGTTCCACATGAAAGATGACCTAGGTTTAATTTGTATTATTTAATACAAACTGTTTTGTTTACATCCCCGATACAACATACTTCCGCCATTCTTGCACATGCATACAACACCCGATGTTCTTTTTTTATTATTATTTTATTAAAGAATAATTGGACATTACAAAAATATTGAAATAGAAATTCAGATACACAAAATACAAGCTTAATCTGTATACAGTAATACAGTATGTAATAAGAGGGGGAAAAATAATAATAAAAAAATAAATAAACTAATACCATAGAGAGAAAAAAAAAATAAACGTATAAATAAAAAGTAAATAAATAAACAAAAACTGAATTAAAACCTAGAAATAACTAAACAATAGTTCAAATTTTCTTCCTTTTCCCTTACATAAACAAAAATTACATTGTGGGAGCATGACCAGAAAAAAAGTTCTCCGTGAAATATAACAACAAATGTATTCATTTGTTTTAAAGACTTTTTAAAAACTTATATTTCTGATAAAAAATAAATTACATTTTGGTATGCATTTCGCAAATTTCTGTTTAAGAATATAATATTTGCCTTGCAAAATGTAAAAGTTAACAACGTACTCAATCATTTTACTTTCATGAGAATAAGTACAGATAACATCTTTTAAAGAAAGCATATAATTAACATTTCTTTGCAGAAAAAGAAAGGTGCTAACATCAGACCAAAAAGTAAGAGACAATTCACAATTATAAAACAAATGACACAAGTCTTCCTCATGTGTGTTACAGAAACTGCAGGTATTATCAATGTCCATGAATTTAGAAAGAGCTACTTTACATGGATACATTTCGTGAAGTATTTTGAAATGCACCGCTTTAAGGCTACCGATGGGGAGGGGGGAATCACACGATGACGCATTGACGTGGGCGTGGTGTCTGACGTCACACATGGATGTGGGCGGGGTTGGATGTCCACCGCAGGCTGCAGCGAGCCCTACTTGGAAAAACTGGGTGTGCCACATTTATTGTAAGATGAATGTGCAAAAAAATCTGACTCGTATTACTAACAATACAGATAGTTACATATTAAAATGACCAGATAAGTGGTTGTAGCCTATTCGTCTTGCCCAGCCTGCGTCCCTACAACTCCCCCCTCACTGACAGAATTTCATGTTTTTCACGCCATACTAACGTCATTTTAGATTCCGAATTGCAAAAGGCATTCACTTTCTGTCTTTTTTTTAGCCATTTTCCGAGCTTTCTCGCTCCTCAAGACTGCCGTGACGGTCACCGACCGGCCGCCAAAATATGCAATGCGGTTGCCAATCGCGACACTTGACTTTTCATTTAATTATCACTTTATTCGCGACACACGCTCCGCTGTTTTTTAATTCGTAAGTTTGTATACAATTTGCACAATCAGCATGATATTATTAATAGCCGACAAAAAAAAAATAGCCGACAAAAAAATATATATATTGCATGTTGCATTTATACTGGCCAAAATAAGTTTTTCACTTAGGCGTTAACACAAATTAAGTTTAAAGGGTCACATAGGCTACTTGATGCTTAGTATTTAGCGAAAATAAAGGCAATTATTCTGTAAACATATGGTTAAGTGTAATATAAGATTTGAGGATTTATTAGCCTATCTGTAAGTAGGCCTATCCTACTTGTTCACATACGAAGTATAGGCTACAGAAAGAAAGAAAGAGAATTCGCCATTGTACCACATAACCGGTCCTGTTTTGGGCATCCCCACAGCTGCTTCTTTAAGATGAATACGCACTTTGTGTTCTTATTTAAATGTATTACCCTATCGCGCTTACTGCATGATATTGAGGCGCCTGCACAATTTTGAAATAACTTTTTCTGATTTCAGTACACTCACGATAACACCAAAAGGTTGTGCTTTTGTGAAATAGAGGAAAGAAACAAGATTTGTCATCGTAGAAAGTCTCCGTAAAATGGAGCGCGTCACAGCATCGAACCTGCTACTTGCCTCACAAAGCACAAAGAAATCCACAGAATGCTTGAAATGTAGCCTATATTAAACGAGAAAAAAATCTCTGTCGGAATGGAAAGGTAACATTTCTCTATTAGGGGTGAGCGGGGCACAATGTAACGCAGGGTTAATTGTAACACACGTGGTTTAAATATTTCCACACATAGCATAACCAAATTTATGGTATTTACTAGTTGACATAGCAACACTATAAAGAGAAAAAGTGTGCGAAAATGTAAAAGTCTTTTGAAGACATCGCTGAATATTTATTTTACCGTAGTAAGTTTCTGGCTGAAACACTAACCTGATTTTAATCAAAGTCGCAGATGGTCAGTGCTTTTTAATGTGCCCAGCTATATTAAACTATGCTATTTTATTAAATTAGCGATGGAGTTTACACTATTTACTTTTAGTTTCTAATGAGAAACCACAAGAAACAGGTTAATAAAGACTGACACACAGTTGCTTTTTAATGTTCAGAAATTATTATTTCAAGATAAAGCATTTTGGCTCGTTTATGCGTCTCGTGTTCTATGAGAACTGTGTATGGAGGGAATGGAGCGTTTTTCTGAATGTCTAAAAATGTTTCCTCTATTTGCCTACATTGTTTTGAAATATACTGTACAGCTGTGCGATCAGGGTCGTGCATGGTTGCGATATGTTCACTGTCAAACTCCAAAATGCGATTATTTTAAATTCTTTTAAAAACGCCATTATTTTATTGACAAAATATTATAGTTTGTCGTGTACTTTTTCATTCTTCCAGATAACATTTAAAGCTGTCATATGGTCGTGTTACAACAGATGCCGCTCAGATTTTGTAACATCTTACTTCCTTTTGAGGTAAATAATGAAAAACGTTTACACTGTAATTATGAAACAAAGCGACATATTTGTACTACACGAATGTGAAATTAATGTGGATAAAAAATTATACTCTGAACTCCACGTGGATATAAACAAACTGAGAATTTCAAAAAGTGGTAGGTTGTGCCCCGCGCACCCCTAAAGACACGTTCGTGGAGATGGCGAGTGCAGCGTCGGCATTCGGTAACTTCATCTTTTTAGAGTTCAACTTTTCATCTTTTTCAGCCGACACTGACTGAGAAGAAAGAACTAGTTTATTAATAAATAATTAAAATGTTTTCTTTCCCCCCAACACATTCATGATTCATTACTTTTGCCAATGCAAGCTTTATGCGCGCGATGGAACGCAGAATGGGCTTTATATTAAAGGATGAGTATAGGTTACTATATTAATCTTATGTTATTATATTAATATATTTTATATAAACGTGTGAGTAGTTGACTAGAACAATATTTAGTCGGGGGCAGGCATACGTGGCCCTTTTCGTTTTTTAAATAAAATGCAGTGACATTTCGAAAGTGCGCCTGCGTTGTATTGCAATACACGAGTTATGCATGCGTAATGAATCAAATGTTTTTGTTTTATTTCACTTTTTAATGTGTGTGTGCTTTGGTCTTTCTTCGGGGTGCTGAAGCAGTTGCTAGCCCCTCTTTATCGCCGCCCATGTTTATTACGATTATTGAAATATTCTGCATCTAATTTTGGGTGTGCCAGCTGCCACTGTGGGTGGCACCGGCACACCCTGGCACACCCGTGGCTACGCCCCTGCTATAGACTATTTAGATACTTCATCATCAAGCAAAAATTTATTCATAAGCAGGAGCAGTTTTATTATTATTTTCTTTTCTTTTTTTCCTGATGAACTTTTATTAGACTGCATTGAAAATAGAAATGTTAATTTCTGGGTTTTTTTTTTTTTCCAAACGACAACCGACGCATTTAGTTATTAGCCTATTAACGACCAGATTGTGTTAAATTACATTTAAATTTAAATTGAAACGTGGCTGTGTCACATTAATAACAGCTAAATTCGTTTTGAGGGGTTAATTGTACACAAGCAAAAAGCAGCAGAAACATCAGAACGTCACGCGCAGAGCTTATGCACAGAGAAAACCCCAAAAAAGCTGTATGTAAAATAAATAAAAATGCCCATATGCGAAATATAATTTTCTTAATGAATAATAATTTAACAAAACGAAATAAAATAAAATTAATAAGTAGCAAGCCTATATGCAGAATTGTAGGCAATTTCTGTGATGCGCCCTTAAACCAGCATCTTGTTTCCATTTTTTTTTTTTACAAATAGCATACACATCTGTTTTTTCATTGTGATTGTACACAAATAACAGAAATATGTAAAATAGCATAGTTTTGAGCAATCCCGTACTCTTGAAGGCGTATTGTAAGCTGTATCCACTTAATTAAAGGGGGAAAAAAGTGATCCTGACGGCGCCGCGGGCAGTTGAATAACTCGACAACTTTCACCTTCAGAATAAAATACATTATATATTTCAGCGTTTTAAAGCAACATCAAATTAAGATATGCATGTTTAAGAGGTAGTTCGTCTTTTTCTTTTTCTAAGATGCACAATTTTAGATAGGCTACACTGACAATTAATTTGAGTAGAGAGAAATAGAAATGGAGAGGATAAATATAAGTTTTTATAGAGTTAAAAATTAATTAATTAATTTATTATTATTATTATTATTTTGATTTGTTTTTGCGATTTTGGTGCTTAGAAATTTATTATAAGCACGCAGCGGGCAAATAATATAGTTAATATAGCGGGAGCGGGTGGATGCGGAATAAAACCTGGTCGAATCGGGACTGGAAAAGCACTTTGTTATATCCTATAGACTATACTTCATCATCAAGCATGGGCGTCGGAAGCAAAATAAATGTAAAAATGTAAAAACAGAAAAAAATACTTTAGTATATGCCATTTTCTGTAGTCTGGTGCCTTTTATTTAATGTTTTTACACAATGCAAATAGGCCATATTTACAAATATTACAAAAGACGGCTGTCGTGCAACATTTTCAGTGGCGCAAGTGATAATACGAGTAACATATCGTTTTTGACGCGGGAAACCCGAGTTCGCGTCCGCCTTTTGGTGAAATCATTTTCGAAATCGTCTCCCTTTTCACTTATATCACATCGGAAAGGCATTTGTTTATTTGTAAATTAATGAAATAATTGAAAAGTTGAAATAAAGTATCAACTAGGGTTAGGTCACCTAACTTAAGTGTATCTGAGCACTATACTGTACTTTTAGGAGTGTTAATAATTAATTGTATTATTATTATTATTATTATTATTATTATTATTATTGTTGTCTTTAGATTTGTTCTTACATTTTTGATGCTGTACATTAAGATGGCGCACTGCCCATGCAGTTTTTTTTTTTTTTTTCTTAAAAACTAATTGAAGTGAAAGGGAAGAAACCCATGTAGATTTGGCCTAATGTCCATGTAAATACTATAGCCTAGTATTATATCCTAATATAGAAAATAATTTAGACAAATAAACAGAAGGCTCACTTTTCAAAACAATAAAGCTTATATGACTGACAACGAATACAGTTGTTAAGTATCAAAAGTGCTCCAGTGAGTTATGCAATTTTTTCCCACCTTTTTTCTTTTTCTTTTTTTTAAAGTGGAAAAGTAGTTCTTCTATTTCGAAGAATTTCGTTAAGCCTGTAACTAGGCTTAAGTCTGTTCTGGGAAACCAAAGGGAAGTGTTTTTTTTTTTTTTTTTTCAGTTTCCTGAAAAGTAGCCGTTAATGAGGCATCAGCGTTAAGCGGCATGCAGTATAAAGAGCGAAATGTTTATGAATGGCAGAGTGGGGGTGGGGTGGGGTGTTGAATGCTGTCTGTTGCCTTGTTGTAATCAACATTTGGAGACTATTTTGGGGGTGCTGGGGGCGGATTCCGACTGCATTCAGTTGCATTTCGAATTCAGCATTCAAATGCATGACAGGGAGAAGGGGAAAGCTTTCCTCACTCGCTCAACTTTTTTCAAAACATTAGTGTCCACGGCCCTGACACCAGTGATGCGCGGGTCAGTGGATAAACAACCCGACCCCGACCGACGTTTTCAACTAACCCGCCTGCAACTCGGACCGCCGAATAAAAAAATAAAATATTGTACCCGACCCGCCTCCTGACCCGTATGTTTAATATTAGAGTGATTATGCTGTGGAGATGCGGTCTGAAATTTCCCGACATCTGAAATCCATTGGTGTACAAGCTACTTTAAAATAAAATAATGTGTCCTGTTGTAAAGTCGTTGCCGTATTGTTATGTACGAAGTTCAGATGTTATTATTTTAAGAAATGTATATTTATATGTTTTAGGATTCTCCTTACTTTTGTTTTAGACATCCATCAATTACGGTGAATAAAAAAATGTCGCGCTGGTGGAAACAAGACTTTCGCTTCTACTTTTGAGACTGGTGTTCGGACGTTTTTCTAAAAAAACAAACAAAAACAAAAAACTGTCATTTATGGTCATAAAAACAGAAGCTGAACATAATTCAAAACTGTAAATTATTTGCTGAATAAAGAAAACATGAAGGATGCCGCTTAATATCTTTTACGTGAACTAAAGCTTATCCCTCATTCCATTTGTTTTCTTTGTTTTGTAATCTTTATATTATTTTCGTGAAATGTATTTTTGCTCAACATGCATTTCTCGTGGCCACGAGTTTAATGAATAAACAAACCTGCGTGACATTAGTAACCCAGAATTATTTGAGATATTTTATTTTGAGTTAAGAAATTATTATATTAATTGTTATAGAAATTAATACAATATTAAATAATTATATAGGCGATGCTGTATATGCTAATGCTGTCTGTGCGCAATGTAGACAGCTTTCACAAGTGTTTACATGTATTACATGTAGGCCTACTTCAAATTAAATAGCCTGCAAGAAACATTTCATGCATCCCACAATCTTGTCCATTGACTGAACTTCTTTTTTTCCGTAATATTTGTATTATTCGTTTATGTTCGTTATTTTTTCCTTCATTTTGATCTCGTTACATAACATTCTGAATGTAAATGATACTGTAAAGGTTCTATGACTGCGGTTTTTACTGGAATGCAGTTTAAAGCTTAAATTTAACATATGTTGTATTTTGTTTAGTCTAATTAATAGACAAAAAATTGAAGAGTGAATCATTCACGTAGTTTCATTTGGAAATAATTTATCGTCACACAGTAAAATAGGCCTACATTCCTTCTATTAACTAATAGTCTTTTTTTTCGTATTTGTCTTAATATTATTATCATTATCATTCGTATTACTATTACTAATATTATTTTTATTAGCCTGTTATTTTTGTATAGCCTATATTTTTATTTCCGTGCGTTTCCACCCCTTAATTTGGCTCTCTTTAACGTTCATGTAAATGATTCTGTAAATGCTTGACATATGCTATATGACTGATTTTTACTGGAATGTAGTTTAAAGGTTGAATTGAACATATTTTATTTTGTTTCGTCTAATTAATAGACTAGACTATATAAATACTAAACTGTTTTACTGAGAAATGAATCATTCACGTAGTTTCATTTGTAAATGAAAACATGCTCATTTATCGTCACACACGGGGATAAATACAATCAAAAAGTCAAAACGTTATTGGCATAATTGTCAGCGTTAAAAATAAATAGCCCTAACCAGGTATTGAAATAATAATAACCTATAATAATAATAAATAATAAGTGATTTAGAGCTATCTACTTTTTTCTTTATTGTGAATCGCTTAACCTAAATAACTTTCTGTATATGCTATTTGGCATATATTTAGCAAATATTGTGAACGACAATTATGCCAATAAAGTTTTGATTTTATGATTGTATTAATGCCCGAGTGTGACCATACGATTTACAAATGGAACGTGAATGATTCAGTCGACAATGAAACACTATAAAGGTTATAATTAGACTAAAAATGAATATATATATATATATATATATATATATATATATATATATATATATATATATATATAAATACATATATATATATATATATATATATATATATAT
>NC_133372.1:18221167-18362145 GCF_049309525.1 Garra rufa | reverse complement strand
ATGAATATAAACGAATAATAAATTTATTACAGAAAAAAAGAGGATCAATTAATGGATAAGACTTTAGGATGCATAAAATGTTTCTTGCAGGGCTATTTAATTTGAAGTAGGCTACTTTATGTAATATTTATTCAGGATAAACTTTTGAATGCTGTCTACATTGCGCACAGACATTCGCATATACAGCATTGCCTATTGTTAATATATAACTTAATATTGCATTAATTTCTATAACAATTAATATAATCATTTCTTAACTCAAAATAAAAAATATTAACAAACCTATCTCTGATAATCCTGGGTTATGGTCACGCAGGTTTGTTTATGCATTAAACATAAGGATGTCGTTACCTCGACAAAATGATCTTGTGGCCACGACATAATATGACGTTCCCAGGAATTAATATCTCATGGCAATGACAAAAAGTAATATGACGTTCCTACGAATTCATTTGTGTGGCCACGACAAACATAAGTGAACCGAAGGTGTCCCCTCCAGGTTACCGTACCTTTTAGTTTGCAGCAATGTTTTCAGCCTGCTCCAGTCCAGTGCTTTACATGACTGCCCCCTACTGATCATGTCTTTCCTATGTCATTGTATTTTCCGTGTTCCCTTGGAATACACCGGCGTCACGCGAGACCACTTTACTTCCCGCGCGCATTTTAAATGGCCAGATCTGTAGGTCAGCCAGACGTCCCTCTTGGCATGGGGCAGCTGGTCAATCACTTTACTGTTCAATCACTTTACTGTTCATTGTCGCCCTTGTCCTCTTCTTCCTCTCTCTTCAAGCAGCTTCTCAACATGCAAGGCATGTTGTCTGATTTTCTCCAGTTTGACCAATAAAAATCTTCAACCTTCCCCCTTTGAGACTTATTAAGTCTCACCTTTTCATGTCTTTACTTAGAGTGCAGCTTCATAATTCGGTATCACTATCTGGTGACTAAGGTAGGTCACAATGCTTTATTACCAATGACCAGATTATGGAAAAGCACTCTGGCGGTGCTGCAGGACCAAAACTTTTCTCCTCCACATATACTTGACTTCAGGGAAGAAGTAAAAAGATCCTGTCTCTCTAATCCTTATACTATTAAAAGTTCTTTCATGACACAATTTTACATGTCTGCATCATTCTCTGTCTTTGTCTTTCCTTCTCACATTCTCTGTCTTTGTCTTCTCTTCTTGCATTCTCTTTCATTGTCTGTTCCAAGTTTCATTCTTTTCCCACTTCCTCATTTCCATTTGTTGGCCTACATCTGCTCCAATGTATCTTGATAATTTCATTAGCAATTCTATTGATAAATCCATCTTCACCAGGGTGACTCTTTGCAAGCCGTTGCAATGGTCTTTCCTTCGTTGGCAAGGGAGGATCGTTGCTAGCACGCCCTGAACCCTCACTTCATGCAGTGTAGGGTTGTTGACGCTGGTTGTAGATTTTAAGGTGGGAGATTTGGATCCAGGTGTCACTCTGCAACCATGTTGCTGCTGTAAGATTCTCCTTTGAGATAATACGTGCTCACTCGCTGGTGAGGCAAACCTTTCCCTGGCCTTTATGGAACTGCTGTTGCCTGTAAATGGAGATCTTCAGAGATTTTTGTTAGTGATATCATTGCATGCTCATTTTCCATCTGGCCAGTCATCATTATTTGTGTGACCTGTGGAAACTTCATGTGGGTTAAGGGCTGTCCTGGCCCCTGGGCTCTCATATTCATTGCTATCAATATAATGAGCTGGGTTAATACCCCCTTTTATACTAAAGATTGTGATTTATATTACATTAATTGCATTGTTACTAGTTTTGATTAATTTCCAATTTATTCTCAACAATTTCGCAAATTCAGTTTTCACTTTGTTATACAACTATCATTGTCCTACTACCATTGGATACTTTCTTAGGCCTATCTTGCTCAGTAGCATAGGCCTTTCAACCTGGAAAACACTCAACCCACTTTATTAATGTTAACAGTTACAAAAACAATATTTTTCATTTTGACACAGAATCAGCTCTATCATGATAGGCTGAAAAGAAAGTTAGCTGTGGGGTGGACAGAGCAAGCTTTACTTGCTTTGCCTTCCCACGTAATACGCTGCGCATGTGTGGCATTGATTTTCTTTCCTTGCCACAACAATAACCTAGGTGCTGACCAGGAAACTTGACCAAATTCATCCATGGTCATTATTTTACTGGGCATAATTTGCCCTGTGGGCCCACATTTCAATATTTGCATACAGCTGTTTTGGCAAAATAGTTGATATGCTCCAGTGTCTCGTCAGACAGATCTTTCGCTCTACATCACACCATTGCTCACCATCATTCATACTTGTTCACATCCATTCATACACCCCCCTATTTGGCTAAAACCAATTCTTATTTTTGTGCAACCTCAGCACATCGTGAACTGAATGATTTTTCACATTTTGTCTACTTTAAAATGTTGTTATATAATTTTGTTATTGCTCATGAGCTTCTTTGAAAAGAGCATAAGAGATCTCTGCATAATCTAGGATCCATGGATATCAACATTTCTATCTCATTTCCCCCAGTATTGATAGCCTTTGTGATTTTCATGATTTTGGAACTTTGTAGTTATTATTATTTTATTTATTGTTTTTCAATCTAGCCCCAAAATGTCCCTTAAACAAAATGGAGTGACCAACTTTTTATTTTATCAGCCCTATTTTTCCTATTAGACATCTTGTCTGGCCCCGTTTTTTTTTTTCCATATAAGCTCAGCATTGTTATCGATAATTAAGTTGTATATTTCCCTAGCAGGTTAATGAAATACCCCTCTCTATGCCAAATCCAGCTCCATTTTTATCTGATTGGTGAGTCTTGCACCCACTTCTGTCTATCAAAATTCCTTTTTCTTTAAGACATAAGGCTGGACTGGTACCTAATGAAAAGCAGATTAAGAATGTTAGTTAAGACACAGAATTCAAAGAACTGCTGTGAGACCAGTGTACAACCAATATTAAGTTATTAAATTAATTAACCAAATTTGAAGCAGTCTCTATAGTGATCTTTAGATATGCAGCAACTGTGCATGTGATGGAAGTTCTTCTGTGTAGATCATCAGTCAGTTAGCTGTTGTACTGGGTCGCAGTCTGTGATGGCCTGATGTTGGGTTGTATGGTCTCTGTTGTTTCTCCTCAGTCTGGCTTTTGCTTGATCCTGCCAGAGTTTTGCATTTCCGGATGTTCTCTTCATCCTCAGGAAAAGTCTCAAGTGAAAGATTCACCTTTTCCTGCTATAAGTCAGCCTTTCTCCATACAGGAGTGTGCGTTCCTCTTTCAGGAGGGGGGTTGAAAGTCCATCAGCCCCTCCCTTTTCTTCTTTCTGCAGCCTTGTCTTTGCTTCTTCATCACAGTGTTAGACAGTCTCCAGTTCTTTGCTTCCCTTTGTCAAGGCATTGTTCCAGAAGTCATCTGAAATTTGAACACTCAAGAGACTGCATTAATCAAATTGGATCTTAGTAAATAGTTCCCTTATTCTATTTTAGTAAAGCAAGTTCTTCATTGCGAAAATAGCAAGCAGTTTCTTCTTTGCAAAATGCAGAAAATAGCTACCTCTATCTATATAATAAACAAAAATAATCCTTCTTTCTACAACAGCAAGGCATGCGTTGTAAATTAAAGATTTACATCCTAATTTTTCTTTTACATTCACATAGATTGTTCAGAATAATCTAGTAATGCTGAATTAATTTTTCCCAACCAACATATATTAATCTCCAAGTTACTTTTCTATTGCAAAATGTCTATGGTTTTTAAATCAGATTTCTAGTAACTTGGTCACCCAATCTTGTTCTTATTCAACATTGCAGTACACAAGTTATCTTTTAGATACCCCAAATCTCTGGAACCATTTAATGGATTAACTTCCATACTGTCTCCCAGGGATAACGAGATACAAATTTTAGCCATCTCAGATATAAAATATTAAGTTCTTAAGCACGTGCAATCTTATTTATTCATCTATTAAGATACATCATTAAATAATAAATCTTATTTTAATTAATCTCTTACTATAATACTTTGCAAAGTCTACTTCTATTATAATTTTTAAACCAACATTTTCTTTATTTATTATTATCTATTAGTCCCTATTATTAAGGCTCTCTCTGCAATCCGACCACACTAGTGTTGGTCCAGAAGGGGTACGCACATCTGGTTCCCCCTTTTATGGATTTTTTTATTTTTCAGTAAGTTCTCTCCTTCTTTTTTGAAGAGTGCTAACACTTCTATTTCTCTTTCTCTTTTTTCTTCTCTTTTCTTTTGTTTTTGACCCATACCTGTGGTTTTATAATTTTTATCAAAGTTTCCATTTCCTCACACAGTGCCAAATTGGAAGTCCCACCTGTAGGCCATTGTGTCACCATCTTCTTTGTTCTCTTCTGCCATTTTTTTTAGAGAGTTTATTTATAAGTTCTTTACCCAAGGGATACTTTGAACTCAAAAGGTCTTCGGGTGTTGCTGCCATAATTGTTTGGTACAGAAAGCCTTTATCTTTTAATTGCTTCCCACTCAAGACTCAAATTTACAAATGTTTTCCCTTTTAAATATATTTATGAAAATGTTAAATAATCAATTCACCATAGATTCTCTGAATGATGATTTAAACAGTTTATATTTAAATAATACCAAACGGCAATATCAGCAACTTTTTCTTGATACAAAATTTTACCTCTCAGCCTTTTTAACCCTCCCTAAATAATTTTAAACAAGTAATATTCATACCAATCCCTTTATTCTCGTGTCCCTTTATCATCAACAGGGCTCATGCACACTCAGACTTTAAATAATGTCCCTTTAATAATAGGGCTCTTATATATTTAAACTATGTCCCTTTATTTTACAGGGCTCACTTACTTTTCTCAAGCGAAACACTAACTACGTTCTCTCTGTGTAACACAGGAGGGTCACGCAGTCACCGTTCACAAGATACAGAGTTTATTATCTCACACAGCTGCAATCCCTCAGACCTTACAATCACGCAGACACAGACCTTAACACACACGCACACACACACACACACACACACACACACACACACACACAGACTACTCTACACTCCTCTTGAGTGACCTGTCAGTTCTACTCGCTCTTTCACTGAAACTTTTCTTCAAACAGTAAAAAAGCAGTACCCTGCAGGATTTTTTGCCTACCCGTGCAGCCCTCTGTAACTTCCCAACTCCTCTACAGAGCGGTATCCATAGGACTTTATTTGCCTATCCGTGCAGACCTCTATAAAAGAGCGGTATCCATAGGACTTTATTTGCCTATCCGTGCAGACCTCTATAAAAGAGCGGTATCCATAGGACTTTCTTTGTTTTCACTTTACTTTATCTGCTTCACATTTATTGCTATCCTCAAGGCCCACTTAACAATAAACACAGATCTTATTCAACTCTTAAATACACTTAAAAACACAACTTAATATTCCCTGATACACTTCCTCAACACAAGGATCAACCTGGCAAGTTTGCACTCTGTCTCATTGATTCACTTCCTCTACACAATGAAGGCAACCCTCACAGGATTTTGGTGCCTACCTATAGTAGGTCTTTAGCCTAGGACTTCCAGCGCTTCTCTTTCTGCTCTTTATCACATAACATAAACTGTCACCAATTGAGTCGTCCTGTCATTAACTCTTGCACTACACATCATGGACTTCATTCCCCACAAGCCACTGCACTAATCACTGCATTCACCTGCTCCCTGTTTCTCACTGCACTGATCACTGCTCACACCTGCAGCTCATTCACACACACACACACCTGCAGCTCATCACACGGACAGCTTATATGCCACTCACACACACAGCTTCTTTGCGAAGTCTTATCGTTCCTCATGGTCGTAATTCCGAGCGTTTCTTCCCGTGTTTGTTTTCCCGTGTGTGTGATTCCTGGACTCCCTCCCGTGTTTGATTCTCGCTGCCAGCCCCGACCTTTCTGCATGTTTTTTGACTACGATTTCTGCCTGCCCCTTTGTGTTTGTTTGCCTGAATAAAATGCTGCAAATGGATCCGCACGTCTCAGTCCGTCCTTGTGACAGATATTTTAGAGCATTTATTAATCTTTTTTAATGTTAGTTAATAAAAATATTCATATTCATGTTAATTCACACATGGTACATTAACTAATGTTAACAGATACTTTAAATTTTAATGTATTTGTATATTGTGAACTTAATATTAATTAACATTAATAAATGCTGTATCATTATTGGTAATGTTAACTAATATAGTTCATGTTATTAAATTAAACTGTTTTGTAAAGTGTTACCAAAGTTTTATATATTGTTCTCTGTGTGGACTTTGCATCTTTAGTGAGATTCCAATCTGAAGGGAGCAAACATGTTCAGTTCGAAGAGCACTGCGAACTACATAGGGAATAGGGGAATATCAATACATCACTTCACAGGAAGTGAAAAGGGAAAATCACTTTGCGCACAGCGCCACCAGTTAGAACTAACGATGGAGCAGAGCCGTTAGAGGAGTTTTTTAAAGGCTCTGCAATGGAGCGGTTGCAATAAATGTTATTACTATAAATCTGCAGGACCTGAAGGATTTTTTCGGAAGAACAGTGCTCAGTTTAACTGTTCAGAACAAACAAGAGACTCGTGAACAACCATCACTAAACAAAAAAAACAATCGTAGATCATCCAGGTAACCACACACAGTAATAAAAACTAAGGTTTCTCAAACTTTTGCAGGGGGTTATTTTAATAATTTCAGCTATTATTTTGTATTGTGGACTATATGTAAACATCTTTGATGTAAAATATCTTACTCAGAACAGTACTAAATAAAAAATAACATGCATTTTGTATGATCTCTCTTATTTTGTTAAAATTATTCACTTTTCACAGATTCTACAAGGGATTCCCAAACTTTCGCATACCACTGTAAATCACTTGTTTCTTGCATCTCCCGATCAGGCTTTCAGACAGGGTTAATAGTCTCAGTATGGCTTGATTCCTGTTTGAAGCCCCCTAAAAAAACACTCAGACACTCAAAATGGCAGCCGTATTGAATGAGTGAAATGCTGACAAAATTGTGGTAGGCCTTTTTTCAGCTGAAACATGATATACCAGCTTCTCCTCCCTCATCTCCCTCAATGGGGGTCCAGCGAGGGGGTTTTTGGGGTTCTCCCGGGTGGATTGGTGCTTTGCGATGCATTTGCCTGCGGAGCGCTGCCTCCCGGAGGGATCACCCTAGACTCTCGTTCAGGGCTTGCAGTGGGCATGCAGCCTCAGGGGTCTGTTCAGGCCCTCGGCTGCACTGACATACTATTGTCTTGAGTTGTTGACAGTGTTCTTGGCCCTGAGAAGGTTCCGACCTTGGGTTCAGGGCAAGCATGTGTTGGTCCGGACAAGACAACACAGCGTCGGTATTGTACATCAACCACCATGATGGTGTCCACCCAGTTCGCATGTCACAACTAACTGCCATCTCTTACTTGGAATCAGCACAAACTCAGGTCTCTACATGCCACCTACAGTTCGAAAGAGCTCTATCGTGTAGCCAGTGTGCTCTCACTGCAGACTTTGCTTTGGGGCAAAGGGATATTACCCCCTGATGATCCAGCTGTTTTGGAGTTACGGTCAGGCTCAGATAATTCTGCCTGCCTTGCTGGTATCCACCCACTGCCAGTTTTGGTACGGTCTGACCGAGGTACCTCAGCACAGATACACTGGCACACAGCCGGCCCAGGCCTCATAGCACAAACTCTGTGCAAAAAGAACAGCTCCTTCTAGTGGCTCCTTACCGGCCCACAGGACTCGGTTCTTAGAGCTGGCGCTCCTATCATCCATTCCTCAGGGGACTGGCATGGTGTAGAGCTTGCCATAACTTTCTCCCCCTTCCTCAGGGCGATTACGTCTTTAGTTCAGAAAAAGTTCAGCATTTTCTCAAAGCAGCAGAGGTGTTTGGGCTCTCAAGAGAGACCTCTAGTGTCATACATTCGACACAATGTCTCTGTTCCCTCCATCAGGGAACGAGGGTTACCATACGTAACCAAGACGTTTTTGGTTTCAGAACAGCTGAACTGAGTTTGTTCAATCCACTCCAAATAGGTTGACTCTGAGTTTATTGCACTATGAAAAGCCATGGTCAGTGGAGCTCCAAAATTATGATTCACCATGGCAACAGTACCAGACAAATAAACGTCTGAATCCTTCCGAGTCAATATGTAACTTTAATTCTTAATCACTGTTATGATTTCAAAGTTTTGAAAATTTTATGTTACCCAAAAGAAAAGAAAAACTGCTAAACAATTCAATCATGTTAAGCTTTAAGCTTAAAAGTTTCATGGTTGTAGGCTACATGACTTTACAAACATTTGACAATAAATATACATAATAAATATATAATTCAGTGTCTATTTCAATGTGCAGCAGCTTTTTCCATGTAGTCTAATGCTCTTTTCACATAATTAAATGTTCTCTAAACTGTTACATGTCTTAGAGTAATGAAATTACTACTCAACCAACAGCAAGAAGGCAAAATAATAAGTAATAAGATGAAGAGGAGATGGCTACAGTATTGGAAGAATATTGCAGAAAAAAGAATAAATGCTGCTTTTGTGTTGGTGACCAAATAAATTTAACAGCTGTTTACAGCATATATCTCAAACTACCCTTCCATCTGGCATCCTTTCATTCCATACAGTAATTAGCTTAATTTATGTGCTCAGGAAACTACACACAAATTCTCAGAAAGAGCATGAGAGCGAGGCACATTTTCTTTACCGCTCTGCATACAGCAGCCATACCAATGTGCTCTGCGTCCCCCATGTTACATAGAAAACTACCATTTAAAATGGTACAGCTTAAAGAAATATTCATGTAATTATGGCAAAATTATCCTATATATAAAAATAAATAATCCTATGTATAAAATTACATGCCGTCTTTGTCACTTTGACTGTATGATGAAAATATGTGCAATAAATGAATGCTCCTGCACTGTAAAAAAAATCTTACTTTTCTCACTTATATATAATACTCAGTATTATTGTTCTGCCAAATTATCTGCCAATGGGGTAAGAAAATGATCTTATTTCCATTGCATTAAGATTATTTTTCATATTTTAAGTAAAATGCTCTTAATTTAGACTCCAAAATACTCAGTATGAAAAACATTTTTGCAGTGTGAATGAATGAGGTATTTAAACATTGCTTGCACTTTAAAAAGGGGGAGTAGACCAAAAGAAACTTTGGGTTTATTGAAGAAAACCTGCTCCTGACCATGTTAGGTCTCTGATTCTGAGTATAAGTTACCTCTCTTTCAGAACTGGGCTTGATTTACCCTGCTTTCTCGGTATTGACAAACCTCCCATTCTGAAATGGAAAACCCAAAGTTTTCCACATTTCAGGGTTAAAATACTCAGAGTTTTGACGTAACCTACTTTCTTAATTAGGCCCCAGTTGTGAACACCGCAAACCTAAGCTGCATGTATTTTTCTGCATTTGGAAATGTTGTGAATCAGGGGTTGTTTTCTGTAGTCATTCAGAGAAATTGTTCAAATCTGCATAGACCAGTTTGACCGATTTGTAGAAAAAAAACATTCACCCAGAACACTGAACCTTTGTATGAAATGCACAAATGTCATATGCTTAAAATTATATTTTGTATTCCACATTTTACACCAAAACGCACAGGGAATACAACCATACAACTGAAATTTTGTGTGTTTATTCAGAAGCTCAAGCAGATCTTTGAAGAAGGTTTGGAACTACAGAAGGCCCATCTGAGAGAGCAGCGTGCATATACTAAAGAACTGCGTCAGGAGAATTACCGCAAATACAAAGATGAGATTGAGGCCATGGAGAACTACTACAGAGACAAGGTAAACACTATTTATTCATGTGTGCATTGACATAATGTACAGATTGTCTTTAAAATGAGACAAGGTCACATTGTTTGATAATGGACAGTTAATATTGTATCAACAGTTTATGTCACAAAGTAATTACTTTTGCAGGAAATGTAATGTTTCATAACCATGTAAGAGGAGCTTTTATGACTTTTTTTGACTGTTTAGTCAGTTCAATGCATTACAATTTAATGGTTCTTTTAACTCAACTTTCTTTTAAATGAGAACTCTATGGAGGTACGCAAAGATAATGCTTCTGAAATTAATCTAAGTCTAATATGTACCAGATTTATTAAAAGTCAATATATGCAAATCTATGATTACAACTGAAATTAGTTTTAACAAAGTATTAATATTTAAATAAAATATTACTTTTTAATTAAAGCATTAAATACTATTTTTGCGGGTATGGATTTATAAATTATTTTTTTATTACATGTCATCACCCTACCTTATGAAGTGGCTCCAATAATAGCAAAACAAAGTGTAATACTCAGTGTGGACCAAAAATCACATCTCAGGATTTTTAGGCTAAATGGTGATCTTGGTATTTTGGGCTAAGTGGTCTACATTTTTTTTTTTTCCTCATAAAGCACACCATAGATTAATGAAGTTGCATTTTTTTTTTTTTTGACCAGCTACGTTTTAAAGCTTCATATGAGACTGTTTCAAACATTTTGCTCCCTGTGGAGATTAGCAAAGCATGTTCTACTATGGGCACAGAACAAGTTTATGAGGGAAGACAGGGTGCATCTGTTGATCACTTCATTTTGGCTGTCCCAAGTTTTTGCATTTTTCTTGTTAGGACAATAGAGATTTGATAGGAAACGGGTGAGTGAGAAAGAGAGGGACAGGATCGGTGAAGGTCCATGAGGTGTGATTGGTACTTTGGACACCCAGAAAGCCCAACTGTGCCATATGCCGACAGACTCCCCACAAGGCCATCAACAGTGACAAAAAAGTTGTCGAATTGAGGGGGGATGGCTTTCTCATGTTGTAAAAATTGACAAAAAGCATCCCCTCTGTAAAACCACCATTTCCTTCAGATTGGTATTGAAATATAAAAATTATCTATGTATTTACAATCTAATAAGTTTTCCTTATTTTCAAGCGTGAATTTTGACGTACTTAAACAGAGGTGTTTTCTCAATTAGGGCAATAGGGAGACACTACCAAAGTGTGAAAGGTAGGGGATTTCTTTTTCAACCACATTCAACACATTTCAGTTACATTCAACCACAGTGTTATGCTGCCTGTCACAGTTCTACCTTTGTATGTATTCTCCAGAGTCAAGTCACATTATGTGGAGTACCGCCTCTTTTTGGGCAGTTTTGCTCTGGCTGAGGATTGTCCCGAGTGTTCTCTTAGACTTCCATATAAAGATTTTATTTATTTTTTTCGAACTTAAGGGACTGCAATGCATTCTCTATGTGTTCCAGGAGGGCTAGCACTAACATACTATCATTATCATACTTAATCTTAACTTTTGAAATGATTGGTTGAACAAACATACCTCTGTTAGCTAATTATCTTTAAGCTGAAGTCAGGACTAGTCTGTATGGCCTGAATAAAGCAGACAAGTATCTTACCAGTAAAGTTTTGATGGATGACTATTGTAATGGAGGTAAAGACGATTACACAAATAAACAAACATGTATTTGCTCTCTCTGATAGCTTTTTGCTTGAGCATTTCAGTATGGGTGTATGTCTAGCAAGTTTTATAATGGACACTCGCTGAAGAAGCGTGTTTTTATAAGAGTTTGCAGTAGTCTGTCAGATTGTTGATGCGGCGTGAAGGCAGCGGAGAGAGAGGAGGCAAAAGAAAGGCTGCAGGGCTGGCCCATTAGCTAGGCTACGGAGGCAGCCATTCAAACCATTGGACTCTGCCATTGGTCTGTTACATCCTATAATCAGCAACTTGCAAAGCCTGCACCCTGATGCTGTAAAGGTCATAGCAGGGGACTTTAATCATGCAGAATTAAAGGCAGCACTTCCTAAATTCCACCAGCATGTTAAATGCGCCACTAGGGGTGTGAACACTCTGGACAAAGTTTACTCCAGCATCAAATTGGGCTACAGGGCTAAACCACTACCACACCTGGGCCAGTCGGACCATCTGTCTATGCTTTTAATTCCATCATATGCCCCCTCAAAAGGACCGTACCTACCATCACAAAGACCGTTGCAACATGGCCGGAGGGTGCCTCCCAGCAGCTGCAGGACTGTTTTGACAGGACCAACTGGAAGGTCTTTGAGCATCAGGACCTGGAAATATTCACAGACAGTGTATTATGCTACATTAAGAACTGCATAGACACTGTCACAGTGAAAAAACGCATCCGGATATACCCCAACCAAAAACCATGGATGACCCAGAAGGTCCAGCAGCTACTTAGAGAGGAACACCGCCTTTAAGTCCAGCAACAGAGAACAATACAACACAGCCCGAGCAAACCTAAAGAGAGCCATCAGAGAGGCCAAAGCAGACTATAGGTGGAGGATTGAGGACCATTTAGGCAGCAACAACAGCCGGCAGGTGTGGCAGGGAATCCTGCACCTCACCAACTACAGGACCAACATCGGACCCGCCGAGGGTGACCTCGCGCTGGCAGAGGAGCTAAACATCTTCTTTGCCCGCTTTGAGGCCACTGCACCGGAGACAGCACAGCCCCACCAGGCCCACAGCAGCATGATCCTCTCTCTGGAGGAGCATGAGGCGAGGTGCACACTGCGGGCTGTCAACCCGAGGAAAGCGGTCGGCCCTGATGGAATCCCGGGACGAGTGTTAAAGGACTGTGCTGATCAGCTGGCTGGAATCTTTACAAAGATTTTCAACCAATCACTCGCCCAGTCCACTGTCCCACCCTGCCTAAAGTCCTCCACCATAGTCCCCTTGCCCAAAAAGCCTTGTATATCCAGCCTCAATGACTACAGACCAGTGGCACTCGCCCCAGTGGTGGTGAAGTGCTTTGAGAAACTCCGTAGACACATCATAGCAGCTCTGCCCCGTAGCCTTGACCTTTACCAGTTTGCTTACAGAGAGAACCGATCCACAGAGGATGCCATGGTCACAGCACTCCATGCTGCCCTTTTACACCTGGAGCAGCAGGGATGCTATGTGAGACTACAGCGTGGATTACAGCTCTGCATTTAACACCATCATCCCACACAAACTGGTAGTCAAGCTGGAAGACCTGGGGCTGCCACAGACCATTTGCATGTGGATCAGCAGCTTCCTCGCCGACCGCAGACAGAGAGTCAGGGTGGGCCGTCATACATCAACGGCCATAAGCCTCAGTACCGGATCACCTCAGGGCTGTGTGGTTAGTCCCCTGCTCTACTCCCTCTACACACACACGATTGCACCCTCGTCCATCACAGCAACACCATTGTGAAGTTTGCAGACGACACTACAGTGGTGGGGCTCGTCGCGGGGGGAGATGAGTCTGCTTACAGAAACGAGGTAAAGCAACTGTCGATATGGTGTACAAATAACAACCTCCTCCTTAATACATCAAAAATCAAAGAACTCATAATAGATTACAGGAGAAAGAAAACGGACATCCCACCATTAATTATCAACGTGGACTGTGTGGAGAGGGTGGCTGACTTCCGCTTCCTGGGTGTCCACATCGAAGACAACCTAGCCTGGAGTGGGAACACCGCTGAACTGCTGAAGAAGGCCCAGCAGAGACTGTACTTCCTGAGAACACTCAGGAAGAATAATATCACACAGAGACTTCTGATGTGCTTCTACCGTGCCACAGTAGAAAACATACTGTATATGTATCTGGTACCTTAGCTGTACAGTTGTTACGGACCGTGCTGGTAGACGAGACGGAAAACGTAGTATCAAATGATAAATACTTTAATTAGACTTTTCAGGAACATAAGCAGAAACATCCACACACGTATGGTAAATGAAATGACCGACAAAGGACTAGAACTCAAAGACAGACTTATAAAGGCAAACTAATCATGAGACAGGTGAAACAGATAATGATTAAACAAGGACTAAACCAAATGATCACAAACAGACGGGGGAAGACAGAGGGAGAAACCAAAACATAAACAGTGCAAAACCAAGGCAGACAAGGATACATGTAACATTACTCCCCCCTCCCGGTAGGCGCGTCCCGCGCCGTGACAATTCTACCGGGGAGGGAGGGCAGGCGCCCTGGAGGCTGATACGGGACCAGGATGACATACACAGGGAAGAGCCTCCAGGGTGGATCAGGGAGACAAGGCAGGTTAGGGGAATCAGGAGGCCATGGCCGGATCAACAGTTCACTTGTCCATGGAGGGTCAGGAGGCCATGGCCGGACAGGCAGTACACGTGGCCGTGGCGGGTCAAGAGGCCACGGCCGGACAGACAGTTCACGTGGCCTTGGTGGGTCAGGAGGCCATGGCCGGACAGACAGTCCCGGCGGCCATGGTGGGTCAGGAGGCCGCGGCCAGACAGACAGTCCCGGCGGCCATGGCGGATCAGAGGGGTAGCCCCCCCCCCCCCCCAAATTTTCTTGGGGAAATCCAGGGCGTAGCCTGCCCAGGGAACCACGGGAAAGCATGCTGGAGGTGACGCCGGCTCTGGAGGGCGCTCAGGAGGGAGCTCGGACACAGGGGGGCGCTCTGGAGGAGCGCGCTCTGGAGGAGCGGGCTCTGGAGGGCGCTCTGGAGGAGCGGGCTCTGGAGGGCGCTCTGGAGGAGCGGGCTCTGGAGGGCGCTCTGGAGGAGCGGGCTCTGGAGGGCGCTCTTGAGGAGCGGGCTCTGGACGGCTGGACGACCCCAGCGGAGATTCAGGAGGGCTGGGCGTCTCCAGCGGAGACACTGAAGGAGCTAGCTCTGGGCGAGCGGTCACTGGAGGGCGCTCTGGCGGCGCAGTTACTGGAGGGCGCTCTGGCGGCGCAGTCACTGTAGGGCGCTCTGGTGGCGCAGTCACTGGAAGGCTGGGCGGAACCAGCGGAAGTTCAAGAAGGCTGGACAGGACCAGCGGAGGATCAGGAAGGCTGGGCGGAACCAGCGTAGGCTCAGGAAGGCTGGGCGGAACCAGTGGAGGCTCAGGAAGGCTGGGCGGAACCAGCGGAGGCTCAGGAAGGCTGGGCGGAACCAGTGGAGACTTGGGAGAGAGAATAGGCGCTGTGAACTCCTGAGGAATCGCCATGTCCATCAGATCCATAATATCCTCCTTGGCCGGGAACTCAGATACGAAGGCCATCTCGGCCAGGAACTCAGGAATGGAGGCCATCTCGGCCGGAAATTCAGGAATGGTGGCCGTCTTGGCCGGGAAATCAGGAACGGCGGCCATCTTGGCCGGGAAATCAGGAACGGCGGCCATCTTGGCCGGGAAATCAGGAACAGAGGCCCTCTTAGCCGGGAACTTAGGAACAGCGGCCATCCTGGCCGGGAACTCAGGAACATCGGCCATCTTGGCCGGGAACTCAGGAACTGCAGCCATCTCAGCCTGGAACTCAGGAACAGCGGCCATCTCGGCACGGAAAACAGGAACAGCGGCCATCTCGGCCGGGAAATCAGGAACGGAGGCCATCTTGGCCGGGAAATCAGGAACAGCCGCCATCTCGGCCTGGAACTCAGAAACAGCGGCCATCTCGGCCGGGAAAACAGGAACAGAAGCCATCTTGCATGCTGACACTGGCGTAGCAGCCATCTTGCATACTGACTCAGGCGTTGCAGCCATCTTACATACTGACTCGGACGTTACAGCCATCTTGCATACTGACTCGGGCGTTGCAGCCATCTTGCATACTGACTCGGGCGTTGCAGCCATCTTACATACTGACTCGGGCGTTGCAGCCATCTTGCGTGCAGATTTGGGCGTTGCAGCCATTTTACGTGCAGACTTGGGCACTGCAGCCATCTTGCGTGCAGATTCGGGCATTGCAGCCATCTTGCGTGCAGATTTGGGCGCCGCAGCCATTTTGAGTGTAAGTGCTGGCGTAGCTGCGGCCATCTTGGGGTTAGATGCTGTTGTGGCGGTGGCCATCTTGCGTGTAGACACCGGCGTGACGGCAGCCATCTTGCGTCCAGACTTGGACGTTGCGACCAGCGGGATAGTGCTGAGGGAGACCACGGAGCTTAGGAGTGGGACAGGGCGTTCGGGACGCGGCAGATGGTCTGAGCAGTTGGCGAGGCACGTGGAGACCGCCGGCTTTGGATGAGCTGGCGCGACGCGACGTGCATCTGAGGGGACTGGACAAGGATCAGGACCAATTTCGGCAAGCTCGAAGTTAGAGCCGTTTAAAAGAAGAATGACGTTGACAAATTCTACAAACGGAAGATCATGCACAGATATATCGCTATGGAGAGTGTCCTTGTCCAGCCCCAACAGAAACATGATGCTGATTGAGGCGTCGGGCCAGCTCATCTGATGATACAGCTCGGCAAAATCAGCCACATACCTCTCCAACTCCCGACCACCCTGCCGCAAACTCCACAGCCGCTCCTCAGCACTCACTTTTAGGTCGGTCATTCTGTTACGGACCGTGCTGGTAGACGAGACGGAAAACGTAGTATCAAATGATAAATACTTTAATTAGACTTTTCAGGAACATAAGCAGAAACATCCACACACGTATGGTAAATGAAATGACCGACAAAGGACTAGAACTCAAAGACAGACTTATAAAGGCAAACTAATCATGAGACACAGGTGAAACAGATAATGATTAAACAAGGACTAAACCAAATGATCACAAACAGACGGGGGAAGACAGAGGGAGAAACCAAAACATAAACAGTGCAAAACCAAGGCAGACAAGGATACATGTAACAACACCTCACACCCTGGCCCCACCACCTGTTTGAACTGTTGCCTTCTGGCAGGCGGTACAGACAAATTAATGCAAGGACAAACAGACTCAAAAACAGTTTTTACCCAACCGCAATAACCATTCTCAATGCTGCTAAGAAATAATGTGCACAATTACTGTTACAATTAGGTTATGACTGGATTGAATGAATGATGCACTGATTGGAGAACAACTTTAAATTTCGTTGTACTTGTGACAATGACAAATAAATAAAGAAAAGGAAAAGGAAAGAAGAAGAGTGCTGTGATACTTTGTCTGGAACTGATGTTTGCGCATGAATCATTGGTATTGATCCCTTTTTCAGAATCAACCCTTGTGAAAAAAATCCAGCATTGAACTGACCCTCGTTTGTGAGGCAGTCTTGCAAAACATGATTGGCACAAACATACAGAGGACTTTTCCAATTTGTTCCATTCCATTCTACTTACAATGTAACAAGTACACTGGGTGTTATCGAAAGTGTTCCCATTTCTGGTTGACCTAATTTATGCAGCCTAAAGGCCTGTTCACACCAAGCACAATAATGTTAACTATAAATACAACAAAAACTATATTTGCACCTCCACACATGAACGATAACTGTGTGTTTTTGTTGCATTTACAAGACTTTAACTGGTAGATGTCTTCAGCATGTGCATTTCAAAGGCATCTAAACAGTGAATCAAGCGTAAACTATCTGATCTCTAATGTAGTCAATGAGTCAATGTAGTGAAAATAAAAACAATACAGACTTTTTTCTACTGTACCTTCAAAGGAGGCAGAACAATGTTGTTCAAACTAGCGCTGAATTCCTGAGGTAATTTTATGTTTTATGTTACTCTGTTTGCTATGCAATGTCTGTTTTCTTCTGTACAATGTTGCCAATTGCAAATGCACAAGCCCTTTAAATTTAAATGAAGTCTGATTAGCTGTCAGTGTTTTATCGTTCATCAGCGTTAAAAAAAATTGTTCTGAAAGTGATTCCAATGATATCGTTGCCCTGTATCGTTTCCGTTATAGTTGTGGTGTGAACTCCGCTATTCTCTTAAATTCGAAACGATTTTTAAAACTTTATCTTTATAGTTATAGTTATCGTTTTTGGTGTGAACGAACCTTAACAATCCTTTCTTTGTCCTTCAGATTTGAATTATGGAAAGGTGGTAGTGTGTAATGTGTATGCCAGGTTAAAGTCATGGGTCTTTAATGTAGATTTAAGAAGAAAAACTGCTAGAAAGACTGTTCCAGAGTTTGGTCACTAAATTGGAAAAGGCACTCAAGTGCACCTTGTGATCTCTCATTAATTCCTATTTTTTTGTAAGCAAAAATGATTTTAAAGTATTTTTTTATTATTTTAAACAAGACACAAGAATAAAAATATTAGTACATGTAAAAGATGTTTACTTGCTGTATTACAGGTTAAACTCTCTGTAGCAATTTAAAATTAGAGACAACCACAGCATTTTAATTGTGTCCAAACAAACATACTGCATGTTGTTGTTTTTTTTTTTATAAAAATCTTAGTAACAGCCAGCTTGAAAGTTTTTGGGACATACCCTAATGACAAATTAATAATATTCAGAAGAGCATCTATGACTTCTGGAAGCACCTTTTTTAGTAGCTTTTATGGTATTAGGGTTGGTTTAGATGATTTAACAAGTTTATACAATTCTTCCACTCCTATAGAAATTGTTTCTCAAAGGGAAAAATATAGTGCACTGTCTAATGCAATACTGTAACTGACAGGTACATGGTTTTAATTTCCTCTTTGATAGTATCGGTCTTGCCAGTAAAGAAATTCATAAAGCCATTACTGATGTGCTGTTAGGAAATGTCTGCACCCTGTTGATACTTTATCTTTCATTAATTTATACACGGTATCAAGTAAATGTTTTCTTCTAAAATACACAAAAAAAGTAAGCAGGTTTAGCCGTTTTTAAGGCTCTTCTGCAGGTAGAAATACTTTCCCTTCATGCAATACGAAATATATCTAGTTTTGTTTTCTTCTAGCTGCTCTCCATTTTCCAGGCTGCTCTCTCAGGACATGGATGTGCTTGCTATACTACAGTATCCGACTGTTTTTTAATCTTCTTCAAGTGTAAAGGTGCAACAAGTGCTAGAAAAAAAAGAGAGTCCATAGTTTGTTATAACATCAAGTTTTTAGTTAAATTTGCAGTTTTAGTTAAATGGAGTATACACAAGACTAGATAATGATCTAAGATGTCTTCGCCATTAACATAAATTGTATGTGATAATATTACTTGATGTACAGCTAAAGCTGAGTGAGTTGGTCTGAATTAGGTGTCAAACTTGGGTCTGTATTAAAGGTGTTTATTGTGTTTAAACTGTTTTTTCAGTGGCACGCTTAGCATTGTCTTGCATCTCTCAGACAAGAGTGTGTCTGCTAGGCCTGCACGATTAATCACTTGTAAACCGAAATCGCGATTTGAAAGGGTGCAATTTTCAAATTGCAAGAGCTGCGATTATTTCGATTGATTATCAAATGTGGTAACAAGCATATAAGTAGTTTTTGACGGGTTGCTTCATGTGCATATTACGTCTTCATGCTTATATTACGTTTGATGCAGAGTTTAACCAATGGGGGGCATTTTAACACTGCATGTAGAGACATGCACAGGACGTATTTTTCAGTCCCGCTCCTGCAGAAATATGTTATCTCGTTCTGTTCCCGCCCACAACATTCATGTTTTGTCCCACTCCTGCACGCAAAAGCCTGCATAAAAGTAACCTATATAGATTTTTTTGAGTACATCAATTGAATTTACATGAAACAGTTCTGTAACATCTCGTAAGTTTCACAAGACCCCAGTTATAGGCTAAGCATCAACATTCACAAACCACTGTTATTCTTAACAGAAAAGCAAACATGAGCTACTGCGTGCATCCATGGCAGAATGCAAGCAGAAAAAGCTCCTTTAAAGCTGACATCTCAGTTCATACGCGATCTAATTCAGCACTGTGCAAGAATTTTTGAGCAGTGAGTGGAATCCAACTTAAACACCTCTGATGACTGCCTATCCTTGTGCTTACTAATCATAGTTGTAAGTTGTATACTAGTTGTTCTTGCTGCTTTTGTGCAATAGATGAATAACAATGTTTTGTTTTTTAAATATTTTATGTTTAGATATTTCTATTTTGCGGGAGTCCCGCGAATCATTTTATTTTCCAGCACTCGCCCATCAAGTTTTGTCCCACGCCGCATTCGGTTGCGTCCCGCGGTCCCGCTGTACTCCCGTAGGAGTGCAGGTCTCTACTGCTTGTACTGAGCAAATAACGTTAATGCCATTTGAAAAAGATGAGCGGGAGCAGCGGCTCAACTTCCCAACAAAGTGTCTCTTAATGTAGGCTATTGTCAGTGTTTTACTGATGTAAAATTGTTTACAGTGTGTTTGGATTCCTAAAAGTTTAAGATTTTATATATAATTGTCAATTTAATTTTATTTAAGATACTGTAGTTATTTTCTTAATTTGTCATGACAACTGACAACTTTATTTAAAAAATGACAACAATGTTTAAGAGGTTTTAAATAAACAGTAGCACAGTGTAGCATACTTTGTGATTATGCTTGGTCTTTCTTTGGTGCTGTTAAAACCACCATATCAAACCTGTAGCTATTTAATGAAATAGTAGTAAATTGCATTTTAAATCGCAAATCACAATTTTGATCAGAAAAATCGCAATTAGATTTTTTTCTCCAAATCGTGCAGCCCTAGTGTCAACCACAAAGAAAGCAGATAATAAAAAAAGGAAAGGAAAGATTATCTGAGCCCTCTTCCATGGTTTGTATGATGCAGTCTAAACTTCAGATTGTTTTTGTTAATTTTTGTTACCACAATGGCTAACAAAATATGTGAAGCTAAGTAACGATTTTTTTACTGCTATTATTTCTTCACTCTGTTTCCAGTGTTTTTCAATCTTTCTGTCTTTTTCTTCTGACTGTTCTTTGGTTACAACACAGGGATTGCTGGATGTAAATAGTAGTGGTAGTGGTTTGAGAGTACGTAATAACCTATATAAGCAGTTGATGACTGTTATACTAGTTAAGCTAAAAGGGATGTCAAGTTTGACTATATTGCTGATGTATATATTGCTATATTGTCACACGTTTTGTTCGGTTAGTACTGTAAATCATAGCAATGATTCACGCATATTTAGCTGATTTACTCACATATTTTTTTTTAACTCGTGTTATACATGGACATTTGGTCCTCTTACTTAGACAAACAAAACTTTTCTTCGATTGTGAATGCATTATGTAGAGAAAACGAGCAAAGTACACTCCTAATACAGCACAGTACAGTTGACCGGAAATGACTTAGCTGGCTTGTCTAAACAAGAAAGTAATCCATGCATATGGTCAATTACTGCCTCAATTCGGCATGGAGGTGATCAGTCTGTGGAACTGCTGAGGTGGTATGGAAGCCCAGGTTTCTTTGACAGTGGCCTTCAGCTCATCTGCATTTTTTTGATCTCTTGTTTCTCATTTTCCTCTTGACAATACCCCATATATTCTGTATGGGGTTCAGGTCTGGTGAGTTTGCTGGCCAGTCAAGCACACCAGCACCATGGTCATTTAACCAACTTTTGGTGCTTTTGGCAGTGTGGGCAGGTGCCAAATCCTGCTGGGAAATGAAATTAACATTTTCAAAAAACTGGTCATCAGAAGGAAACATGAAGTGTTCTAAAATTTCTTGGTAAACAAGTGCAGTGACTTTTTTTTTTTGGTTTTCAAAAAACACAGTGGACCAACACCAGCAGATGACATTCCACAGACTGTGGAAACTTAACACTGGACTTTAAGCAACTTGCGCTATGAGCTTCTTCACACTTCCTCCAAATTCTAGGACCTTGGTTTTTCAAATGAAATACAAAACTTGCTCTGACTTTGGACCACTGGGCAACAGTCCATTTCTTCTCTTTAGCCCAGGTAAGACGCCTCTGATGTTGTCTGTGGTTCAGGAGTGGCTTAACAAGAGGAATACGACAACTGCATCCAAATTCCTTGACACGTCTGTGTGTGGTGGCTCTTGATGTCTTTACCCCAGCCTCAGTCCACTCCTTATGAAGTTCACACAAATTCTTTAATCGATTTTGCTTGACAAACCTCTCAAGTTAGGGCTGCTCGATTCTGGCAAAAATTTTAATTACGATTCTTTTGGTCAATATTGTAATCATGATTATTGAACATGATTATGACTGGGTCCAAAACTTTATATTAGTGATTAATTTAAAGATAGCAATACAACAGAAAAAAGATATAAAATGGAAAAAAAAAAGTGCTTTAAAAAAATACTGAATACTTTCATGCAAGGTTATTGTAGTCTAACAATACTACAGAAATTTAATCTAATTATTTGAATGTAAAATAAAACAGCATCTTCACTGTAATAATTAGGCAAGGCAAGTTTATTTATATAGCACATTTCATACACAATGGTAATTCAAAGTGCTGTACATAAGAAAAATTAAAATAATCATCACAACAATAAAAACAGAATTTAAGAACATTTAAAATGATTTAAAATTAATTAAAACAGTAAAAATGATTATACATAAAATACAATGCAATCTCTTGATTTAAAATGAATTAAAACAGTAAAAATTATTATACATGAAATACAATGGAATCTGTTCGGACCTAGCACAGTGCTCATTCAATAAATGCACAACTGAACAGATGAGTTTTGAGTCTGCATTTAAATGTGGCTAATGTATTAGAACATCTGATCTCTTCTGGAAGCTGATTCTAACTGTGGGCGGCATCATAGCTAAAAGTGGATTCTCCTTGTTTTGTGTGAACCCTTGATATCCTAGACCATTGAGTGATTTATAAATGAGTAAAAGTACTTTAAAATCAATCCTAAACATAACTGGAAGCCAGTGTAAAGTCTGATGTGCTGTCTAATGGTCTTCTTGGGAAGGCCAGTGAGGAAACCATTACAATAGTCCACCCTGCTGGTGATAAAGGCATGAACAAGTCTTGACTGGAAACAAAACATCTAATTCTTCTTAGCAATGTTTTTGAGATGATAGTATGCTGATTTAGTTACTGCTTTGACATGGCTACTGAAACTGAGGTCTAATTCCGGAATCACACCAAGATTCTTGACTTGATTTTTAGTTATTTGACCCCTAGCATCAAGGTACGCATTCACCTTAAGAACTTCATCTTTGTTTCAAAATGCAATGATTTCAGTTTTTTCCTTGTTTAACTGAAGAAATTTTGGCACATCCAATTGTTAATTTCATCAATGCATTGGCAGAGGGAGTCAATGGGGCTGTAGTCATTTGGTGATGAGGCTAGGTAAATCTGGGTATCATCTGCATAGCTGTGGTATGCAATTTGGTTCTTTCTTATTATTTGACTTAATGGGAGCATATGCAGGCTGAACAACAGCGGCGCAAGAATTGAGCCTTGTGGGACTCCGCATGTCATGGACATCCACTTAGGCTTATGCTCTCCTATACTAACATAATAACCTCTCCCTTCTAAGTATGATCTGAACCATTTGAGAACCATCCCAGAAAGCCCAACCCAGTTTTCCAGTCTCTCTAGAAGAATGTTATGATCGACAGTGTCAAACGCAGCACTGAGATCTAGTAATACCAGCACTGATGTTTTGCCAGAATCAGAATTTAGGCGAATATCATTTATTATCTTTATGAGCGCTGTCTCTGTGCTGTGATGCGGTCTGAAACCAGATTGGAAATTGTCCAGGTATCCATTTGAGTTTATGTAGTGGTTCAGCTGATTAAAAACAACTTTTTCAATAATCTTGCCTATAAAAGGAAGATTTGATATTGGTCTATAGTTGCTCAATATGGTGTTATCAAGATTGTTCTTTTTCAGAAGTGGCTTAACAACTGCTGTTTTCAGGGAGTTTGGAAAAGTCCCAGAAAGAAGTGAGGTGTTCACCACTTCTAAGAGATCTGCTTCTAAACAGTTAAGCACACCTTTGAAAAAAAATGTGGGAAGTGTGTCAAGGTAACAGGTTGACGATTTAAGATACTGTACTATTTCTTTCAAAATGTTACTATCAATTGCTTCAAAAACAGACATAGTGACTTCTTTTTGAAGTTGCGGTCGGATCTGTTTGACCTCTGCATAACTTGAGGGTGTGCCAATCGTCTTTCTGATATTATTTATCTTCTCAGAAAAGAAGGAAGCAAACTCATTGCATTTGCTGTCGGAGAGCATTTCACTGGGAATCTGACTAGGGGGGTTTGTTAGTCTCTCAACGGTAGCAAAAAGAGTGCGAGTGTTGTTTAAGTTGCTGTTTATAAGGTTTGAGAAGAACATTTATCTAGCTTTACCTAGTTCAACATTGAAAGCATGAAGGCTGTCTTTACAGATGCTATAGTGAATTTCAAGTTTCGTCTTCCGCCACATCCGCTCAGCTTTTCTGTGTCGTCTCTTCATACTCTGTACTGCTGTTGATTTTCTCCACTGTGATTTCTGTCTGCCAGTCGTCTTTTTGACTTTCACAGGTGCAGTGTCATCAATGACATTCCTAACTTTTGAGTTAAAGGACTCCAGGAGAAGATCAGAAGTCTGCAGAAATGCTTGGCATTGAAGATATAGCCTTCATAAATAGCACACTAGTGTTATTGTTAATGCATCTCTTTCTGACAGAGACAGATCTAGATTCAGTGGTAGCAGAGATCAATATATCAAAGAACATACAGAAGTGATCAGATAGTGCTACATCCGTAATAACAATGGATGAAATCTTTAGACCCTTACTGATGAGTAAATCTAGAGTGTGTCCACGATTGTGTGTAGGCCCATGCACATGCTGAATCAGGTCAAAAGTGTTCAAAACCATTATAATTTCTTTTGTAGTTTTGATTTCTGCATTTTCTATGTGAACATTAAAATCGCCTGCAATAGCAAAACAGTCAAACTCTGAACAAATCATTGATAACAGTTCTGTGAACTCTTCAACAAAGGCTGAAGAGTATTTTGGGGGCCTGTAAATAATGATAAATAGAATGCGTGGAGAACCTTTCAGCACAATCCCTAGATATTCATAAGACAAGGACTGACAAAATGACACTTGCTTGCATTTATAGACATCTTTAAATAGAGCAGCTACACCTCCACCTCTCCTAACAGCTCTGCAGACACTCATGAAAGTTAGGAGGGGCTGTTTCATTGAGGACTGTTGAACTGCAGCTGTCTTCTAGCCATGTTTCATTTAGAAACATAAAATCCAGGTTGTTTGTGGTTATAAAGTCATTGATCAGAAATGATTTATTTTCTACTGAGCAAATATTTAAAAATGCTTGCTTGATGTCATTACTTTTTGTCTCTAGAGCAATCTTAGTTTGATGCCCAATAGGCCGCAGATTAGATGGGTTCACCATACCACTTGAGAAGGCCTTAGACTTTCTATAACTTGATAAAACCAAAATAGGGAAAGCTACAGGCACACTGGGTTCCTGCTTGTTCTGTAAACATTCCTGAATGTTGCTGCTATCGTAGCGGGGACCCGACACATATCACTGAGAGCTGTTATCAGTTGTTTTTGGTTCACTCACAGCAGACGGAGGAGGGTTTGGGCCCTGGCGTTGTGGCAGCAGCCGGAGAGCTCTCACTGGAGGAGGAGGACGAGCTGGGCCCACAGGCTCTGGTGGTTGTGGTGCCCGCCATTTTTTAGTTGATAACTGGGGGCTTGCAGCAAAAGAGTGGGAGAGTCTGGTTCCAGCATTTTTTATACCATTTTCTGTGAGAAGTTTAGAAGTGAAGATGCTGGAGAGTGTCTACCGCAGCAATACGAGATACTCGTGACAGACTGATGTCTCGAGTGCCTTTGGGTCTCGCTCCCTGTTTGTGCCATTTGATTAGTGTGTCGATCAGTTTTGGCTTGTTCCTCTACACTTACAAACTGTCGATATTGACTAGATTCACAGGACTCACCGGCTGTATGCTGAGGGGCTCCATGATGATGATGATCTTTGTGCTCCACCTATTTTGGAAGACCAGTAAGTAACTTTGTTTCGAGAACCACAATGCTTTGTAGAAGTCTGTGGCAGTTCGTGCAGCAAGTAGATTCCAGAAGAGGCATTTTCTTTCTTGTCAGTTGTGTTTTCCTGTCTCAGAAATGTAAGCTGCTGGCAGTGGGAGGCAAAGAGTCTCCTTTTTTGTAGTATTATTCCAGTTCCAATTTTTTTTAGTTTAGTGTTTGTATCAAAAATGTGTTGTCTGAGCATTGTGCTGATCTGCTGAAGTTAAAATCTTAGAAAAATCTGAGAAAAGTACATAAACAGGGAGCAAAGTGCGGAGCAGTAAGCAAGAGCGTCCGAACAGTAGCAAAGCCAGAAGCACTAAGTGTTTAATAATTAAACATGCTTTGTTTCTTATTCATACAACAAAAGTCCTTTTTACATTTTATTAACATTAACCCTCATCATGTGGTGTTCAAAATCCTATTACACCTATGGTGTTCCCGGTCAAAAATGACAGGCCAATAAAAAATAGCTTATAAATCACTCATTTAACCACATTTTCACCCAATCTTGGATTCAATCTTTTTGTCAACTTGTTTTCTGTCAATTAGGACTGGTTTTATATTTCTATTTGCATCTAATTAATTGTGGGCCTCATTTATCTGAGAGTATGCATCTCATTTTTTAAGTAAAAAAATCATTATTTTTGAATAATTTTGGAAATATTAAAAAAATATGAAAAAAATATTGGTTCTGTTGATCACACTAGTCTACTTTAATGGTTCACCAGGAAGTTTGTTTTGAAAAACTTTTATTTTGTAAAAAATGGCACATAGTCACACTTGT
Organism: Garra rufa; assembly: GCF_049309525.1. Lineage (NCBI taxonomy): Eukaryota > Metazoa > Chordata > Actinopteri > Cypriniformes > Cyprinidae > Garra > Garra rufa. Next base: position 18,335,649 of record NC_133372.1, on the reverse strand, counting down.
GGTGTTCCCGGTCAAAAATGACAGGCCTATAAAAAATAGCTTATAAATCACCATATGTAACGATCAGCCTTATCGGTAGATGTTACCGTGATTTAAAAGGGGTCAGATTAGGCTGTGTGAGATAAAATAAGTGTTTTAAAAAGATGAGACAACGACAAAAGTAAAGTGCATAAATAAATGTATTTACAATATTCACAAGGAACTAAAACAACACAGTAAAACCAGAATAACTTAGGCTGTTAAAAGCAGACTGTCCATTCAAATCATACCCTAAAACAGTCCTTAAGAATCCTAGTTGGTTGAAAGCTCCAAGTAAAAAGTGTCCAGTGTATATACAATCCAAAGAAGTGTTGTCCAATAAAAGTGATGCTGGAAGGGTAAGTCCTTAAAAGAAACTCCACAATCCAGTGTTTGGTCAATGACCCTGATTGTTTGACATGCTGCCTCCTTTATACTGTTTTGTTCCTGATTCCTGTCATGTGACTGATCACATGACAGGCAGACCCAGACTCATTTAAAGACATACACACATTAAAATGGTTAAGAGGAATAAAATGGCTAAGACAACATGAAAACCTATTAAAACTCAAATATACATAAAATCATAATATATCGAGCAGGTTAAAACATGTGTCCTGTGTGACAGTGTCACATAGTCCCCCCCCTTAGCCATATCACCCTGCAGCCCAAGATCGGTTGTTCACTGAAGCTAAGCAGGGCTGAGCCTGGTCAGTACCTGGATGGGAGACCTCCTGGGAAAACTAGGTTGCTGTTGGAAGAGGTGTTAGTGAGGCCAGCAGGGGGTGCTCACCCTGTGGTCTATGTGGGCCCTAATGCCCCAGTATAGTGATGGGGACACTATACTGTAAAAAGCACCGTCCTTCGGATGAGACGTTAAACTGAGGTCCTGACTCTCCGTGGTCACAAAAAAATCCCATGGCACTTCTCGTAAAAGAGTAGGGGTGTAACCCCGGTGTCCTGGCCAAATTCTCTCCTCTGGCCCTAGTCAATCATGGCCTCCTAATAATCCCCTTCCATTCAATTGGCTATATCACTCTCTCCTCTCCACCTGTAGCTGGTGTGTGGTGAGCGCACCGGCGCCGTTGTACTGTGGCTGCCGACGCATCATCCAAGTGGGTGCTGCACACTGGTGGTGGTTGAGGAGAGATCCCCCATATGATTGTAAAGCGCTTTGGGTGTACGGAAATGCACAATAAAAGCGCTATACAAATGCTTCATTCATTCATTCATTCATTCACTAATTTAACCACATTTTCACCCAATCTTGGATTCAATCTTTGTATCAACTTGTTTTCTTTCATTTAGGACTGGTTTTATATTTAATTTTCAAACAGTTCAATTGTAGGAGTCATTTATCCGAGCTTATGCACCTCAATTTTTGAGTGAAAAAAGCATTATTTGTTAATAATTTTGGCAATATTGAGAAAAATATTTTTAAAAAACTGCACTGTTGATCACACTAGTCTACTTTAATGTTTAACTGAAATGATTTTATTTTGTATAAAATGCCACAGTGTCACACTTGTGGTGTTCCTGCTCAAAAATGACCGGCCATTAAAAAGTTAATGTAGAAGATCACAAAACACAGCACTTATATTTTGCAATGCTGTTATTTTGAGAAAAGGGGTGCACAGTAACACTTGTGCTGTTCCTTGACAAATCTAACCATTGTGACATACAAGAAAGAACACATTAACGCTGTCATATAGAGAACACAAATCAAACACTTCTTTCAGTTTTCCAAATTATGAACTAACCAAAACGACAAACACCAGGTCTCTGTGTAAACTCATGCAAATGACTAACAAAAGCATTTTTAAAAAATTTTATCACTGTGTAAAAGAATGTTTCTTTCAGAAAATAGTTTGTGTGTGTGTGTGTGTGTGTGTGTGTGTGTGTGTGTGTGTGTGTGTGTGTGTGTGTGTGTGTGTGTGTGGCATACATGTATGCATGCACATGTCCAATGGCTCTATGTCTGCAAGCACACATATACATATGTGAACATGATAAACATGCTCCTGACAACTAAATTTTTCTCTAATTTTCAGTCTCCCCATTCACTTTCAATGACCAGGAGCTCGGATAAATGACTCCTACAATTAAACCATTTGAAAATGAAATACAAAACCAGTACTAATTGAAAGAAAACAAGTTGATAAAAAGATTGAATCCAATTTTTGGTGATAATATAGCATAACAAGTGATTTATAAGCTATTTTGTGTAGGCTGGTCATTTTTGACCGGGAACACCACAAGTGTGACTCTGTGTCATTTTGTACAAAATAAAAGCATTTCAAAAGAAATTTCCTGGTTAAACATTAAAGTAGACTAGTGTGATCAACAGTGCAATTTATTTTCATATTTTTCTCAATATTGCCAAAATTATTAACAAATAATGCTTTTTTCACTCAAAAACTGAGGTGCATAAGCTCGGATAAATGACTCCTACAATTAAACTGTTTGAAAATTGAATACAAAACCAGTCCTAATTGAAAGAAAACAAGTTGATAAAAAGATTGAATCCAATTTTTGGGGATAATATAGCATAACGAGGGATTTATAAGCTATTTTGTGTAGGCCTGTCATTTTTGACCGGGAACACCATAGGTGTAACAAGGTGAAAAAAACAACACAAAAAAGTAAAAAAAAATAAAAAATGTGGACAAGTTGTTATAGTCTCTGTGAACAAAGTCACTAAGTTTCAGTTCAATGCGATAACATTAACTAGTATTTTCAGGAAAAAGAAAATCTTCTCCAGTCAAAAATGACATGAACACCACATGAGGGTTAAGCACAGAGACGGCAGAAGGAATATTATTTGTTGCCGCTTTAAGAGCCACACGGATGCAATATACTGTTACACATGTATTTTCATTCTCAACTGTTTATGATAATTTAAGACATAACTGACAAGGGTTTACATGAATAATCACCGAGCACCTCATTTTGAAATATTTTTGTATGTATTTGACCATTTAGGCACTCACCTTGAGTCAAAAGATAACTGTACATATCCATGTTCTGCTCCATCTCTGAGCACTTACACAGAACAGCAAGAGTTCTCATTCTCGCTTTTAAAAACACAACATCAAAGAAACATTAATAAATCGAGCATGTCCTGTTTTATGAAAGTCACGTTACATGATTTTGCTGATTTGCATGTGAAATTAGGATTTTTTTGGAGGAGCGAAAGCGCACCACTGGAGAGGGGGTGGAGCTGAATGCCGCTGTCTGCTCGACCTTGAGCGCCTGTTTGTAGCAATGTTAGCAGCTGGCTGATACGATCCATGTTCAGTCACATTTGAGGGATTCCTCACCCAGGCATTTTCTGTTTTATTTAACATTAATAAATCGAGCATGTCCCGTTTTATGAAAGTCACGTTACATGATTTTGCTGATTTGCATGTGAAATTAGGATTTTTTGGAGGAGCGAAAGCGCACCACTGGAGAGAGGGTGGAATAGGGCGCAATAATCATTTCATCTCGATTACTGTATTTTCATGAACGTTTGAAGCCAAAGTCAAAACTGAATTTCGATTAATTGCACAGCCCTACTCTCAAGGCTGCGGTTCTCTCGGTTGGTTGTGCATCTTTTTCTTCCACAATTCCTTTCACTCAACTTTCTTAACATGCTTGGATACAGCACTCTGTGAACAGCCAGCTTCTTTGGCAGTGAATGTTTGTGGTATACCCCCCTTGTGAAGGGTGTCAATGATTGTCTTTTGGACAACTGTCAGATCAGCAGTCTTCCCCATTATTGTGTTATATGTGTATGCCAATCTTATTGATATTTATGGAGGTAATATACCATTTTATAAGTCCAACTGATAAAATTATTTGGGGTATACTATTAAACAAGATATTTTTGTGAAAATACGTTAGGTTTTGCAACTAATAGCAGACATAGATTAATTCCGTTTAACATTACGCATAGGCTATTACACACCTAAGAGATTGCACAAGGTAAGTGGTTTCTACTCAGAATGTTGCCCTAGTTGTGATGTAGAGATTTGGACATTATTATATCTGTTCTGGGCATGTGCCAAACTTAAGTTCTTCTAGGAAAATATAGTACACACTACAGGTATTATTAAAATTACTGAAATTTAACTTTAATCTGTTCCAATATTTATTACATTATTGGATAAATTGGTTTTGTAATCTGAACAAAAGTTATATATGATTTATAAGGATGGCTCTAATAGTGGCAGAACTGTATAATTGTAAAATAGAAATCTATAGAACTTCCCAACCATGCTGCCAGGCTTAGAGCTGTTATCTTATGTTCCAATAGAAAAAAAATAATATTCAGTCTTTACATTGGAAGAAGATGTGTGATTGTATAAAGTGAAGAAAAAGTATGCTCTTTTACAGGCATTGCTGTGAAGTGTGTGTGTGTGTGTGTGTGTGTGTGTGTGTGTGTGTGTGTGTGTGTGTGTGTGCGTGTGTGTGTGTGTGTGTGTGTGTGTGTGTGTGTGTGTGTGTGCGTGCAATGGTTAATTCAAGAGGATTTATGTTTGCCACCCCCAGTAACTCACTTGTTATATATTAAAAAAACAGTCTTCATCTTTCACAAACACACACACACACACACACACACACCTGGAGCAGTGTTTTGGAAATATGATGAAGATAGTAGGCTGTGGCATTGAATGAACACTGACTGTTTTTTTTATATATAACAAGTGAGTTACTGGGGGTGGCAAACATAAATCCTCTTGAATTAACCATTGCAGTAAGATTTTTTTCACCAATCCCCCCATCACCTACCTAGATAGCTTACTAATTCAGGTTAACATTTAGCTAAATGATTTGCATGGTTTTAAATGTTGCCAAATCACTTATATGTATCATATATATTTGTAGACCTGAATAAATTTGCTTTGATGTAACAGCCATTACATTGAGTACGTTTACATGGACAACAATATTCTGATTTTAACGCGATTAAGACAATACTCTGATTAAGAAGCAACCATGTAAACTGGTATTTTTGGTTAATTTAATCCGACTAAAGTCATAATCGGAGTAAACACAAATCGAATTAAGACAGGTGGAGTATTCCTATTTTAGTCGCATTATGGAAGACATGTACACACCTTAATCACACTATTCCCCTTGTGTAGGACTTTTCGCCACATTTTGCGACAGGATGCACACTAAAATGCTGCGTTCCAGGCAGGTTTTTGAGCTCGTAAATCACGTCTTCAAACCACGACTCAGGGCTTTGTAGCATTCCAGGCAAGTCACGCCAAGCATTTATTATTTTTATATTATTAATAATTTGATTGCAACGTTATATTGTCCTAAACTCTATTTTTCCACCGTGTGCCACTTGCATAAACACTGCACCCATAGAGGCTTTATTGTTTCGCGGGCTATGTCAAGTCAGAACTCGGAACTGGGAGTACGTCAATCTAGTACGAGTTCACGGGTGGGAATTCACGGGTTTGAGTGCCTTTCCAGTGCACTTTCACGGGTAGAAGTTTGGAAAAACACGGGTAACGGGTTGCCTGGAACGCGGCATAACGCTCTCAGTTGGTCGCACGTGCATGCTTTGGTTTCATTTTTATTTTTTTGCTACAACATGGTATTAATCAATGCTCATTGCTGATAAATAATTTGTCTGTTATCATAATTTATAGTTTTATGGAAACGTAGTTAACATTCAACCCGTTCTTTTTCATTAGTATTATTTGTGATTTTAATTTTGTGAACGGGATTTCCGCTATTGGAATGTCTTAGGATGCTTTTCACTTTTACTTTCGAATTCATGATCTTGGTTTTGCTTACATATATAGGCTACACCTATAAAACTAGCTTACATTGCATCTATTAACAAAAACTAATAAGACGAGGTATGGACTCCATCACATGCTGTGTTATATGCCGACTATACAATTTATTACAGGGCACTCAAACACTGAGCAATCAAATTAATTAATAAAAAATAAATAAAAGAAAGCCTTCAAAGCGTAATGTGAGGTAAACGGCAAAGATATCAGGGTTTTCAAAATGAAAACAAACAAAAAAAGTAAAACTAAACTGGCTTTCGGTGACTGTCCTTGCGTGTGTTTTTTTCCTAAAAACTGACTGGCTCTGAAATGCTCGCTGTATGGAGCAGACGCTTTGGACCAGCACAGCATGCACTCACACAAATGCGACCACGGCAAATTGTAACTCACACATTCTAAAATATTTGTTGCAAATGTCCAGAACCACTTCAAGCTTTTGTAAAATTAAAACCGAAACATCCAAAAAGTCTGTAAGGAAGATGAACTGATAGCGTGGCGTGTGGACCTAATGATGTGCCATTAATCGATCTATGTACTATAACATGTAAAACGGGAACATGAAAAGAATATTCTTAAAGCAACTCATGTAAACAGCTTAATCATATTATTGTCTTATTCAGAATAAGGTCATTAATTAGATTACTGGTGTCCATGTAAACGTAATCACTGATCTGTTATGATTGTTTTTGGCTTGTCAAAGTGAAACTGTTTTAGAGTAAATGGGTGCCTTTTAGTCTGGCAGAAATTATGAGTGGTTCCAAAATACATGCTCACATGACAGTAAAAGTGTACAGTTGCCATGATACAGGGGGTGGGTCAATTTACCCCACTCTCCCCTACTTTAGTTGAAGATAAGGCAGAAGCAGACTCAGAGAGTGCTCCACTCTTATCAAAACATATACAATACATTTTATACAATACACATATACAAAACATTATTACAGACTATGCTGTCTTTTAATTGTGTATTTGTAATAACTGGATAATTTGGACTAACAGGCACCCACCCCCCTTAGTGCCCCTTTTTTTGGGCCACTGCCCCTCAAAATGTCTGTGCACGGCCCTGGATTGCTAATTATCCACATGGGTCACTGTTCCTTGGACCCTGATGATTACTGTTTAGGGTTATGTTGTCTTTTCACTTATTTAGTGCTTTGATTCAAATTATGTTGACCCTGTATTGTAGCTTATACAATGTGTTATCCTGTTGCAGTTTTCTTTATTGGCGGAAACCTTAGCCCATGAAAGGCAGGACATACAAATTCGTAAGAAAGCACAGGAAAAGGTGAGTGTGTGCTGACTCCATGTACCATGAATACCTCTTTGTGTAATAATTATGTATATATTTATGTGTGTCTATATGTGATATATATAATATAGCAAATGTATAATTGATATTATGTACAGCGGGGAAAATAAGTATTTGACACATAAGCATTTTTATCAGTAAGGGGATTTCTAAGTGGGCTATTGACACAAAATTTTGACCAGATGTAGCCATCAAGCCAAATATTGAATTCATAAAAAGAAATCAGAACATTTAAGTATACAAGTTGAGTCATAATAAATAAAGTGAAATGACACAGGGAATAAGTATTGAACACACTTTATTTAATACTTTGTAGAAAAGCCTTTGTTGGTGATTACAGCTTCTAGACGCCTCTTGTATGGAGAGACCAGTTGTCTGCATTGCTCAGGAGTGATTATGGCCCATTATTCCACAGTCTTTAAATCTTGAAGGTTCCTTGGGCCTCTTTTATGAACTTTGATCTTCAGTTCTCTCCATAGATTTTCTATGGGATTTAGGTCAGATGATTGACTGGGCCATTCAAGCAACTTGATTTTCTCTCTTTGAAACCACTTCATTGTTTCTGCAAACATGGTGTGTAGAATGACTGCCAAAAAGTTCAATTTTCCTTTCATCTGACCATAGTATAGTCTCCCAATAATCCACAGGCTTCTCCAAATGCTGTTTCACAAACTTTAACCGAGCCTCAACATGCTTTTTGTTCAGCAATGGAGTCTTGCGTGGTGAGCGTGCATGGATGCCATGGAGGTTCAGTGCATTGCTTATAGTTTTCTTTGAAACAACAGTACCTGCTGATGCTAGGTCTTCCATGAAGTTCTGCCCGAGTGGTTCTTGACTCTTGAAAACTCTCCTGATTATTCTTTCGACTCCTCGGACAGGGATCTTACATGGAGCACCTGATTGTGGCCGGTTTATAGTAAACTGATGCTCTTTCCATTTACGGATAATGGCCCCCACAGTGCTCACAGGAACATTCAGCATTCTGGAAATGCGCCTATAACCATTCCCATCAAAATGCTTTTCAACGATAAGATTACGAAGATCTTGAGAGAGTTCTTTGCTTTTACCCATCATGAAGTCTTTCCTGTGTGCCTCCTGGGTAATGAGAAGTCTTTATAGGCCGTCAATTGGGACTAAAGCAGCTGATATCAATTAGTACTGATAGGGGGCAGGGTTTCTCTCTCAATACTGACAGATTTCAGTTGATCTCCTGGCTTTCTATGCCATTTTGCACCTTGTTATCTTCATGTGTTCAATACTTATTCCCTGTCTCATTTCTATTTATTTATTATGACTCAACTTGTATACTTAAATGTTCTGATTTCTTTGTATGAATTCAATATTTGGCTTGACGGCTACATCTGGTGGAAATTTTGCATCAATAGCCCACTTAGAAATCCCCTTACTGATAAAAATGGTGATGTGTCAAATACTTATTTTCCCCGCTGTGTATATATAAATCACTATTTTTTAAAGTATGCATTTTTAACAGGCTGTGCAGAAAATGAAAAGAGATTTAAGAAATAAGATGGAGAAGGAGATTGGCGAGCTGCAGAAGGTCATCATTCAGAATGACGAAAATAATTATTTCCGAGACTTGGATGTGGAACACTTACAGAAGCGTGTACAGATGGCATCTTTCCAGTACACTACCAGCTGCCTGCAGTAATCACTAGCCAATTATCTGTGATTAATACTGATCTTCAGTGCATCTTCTACGTACAGTCTATAGGTAGATAGCCAAATAAGTGGATTAAATTTCATGTGTGAAACAGCTTGAGATGTTCTTGCAATGTTCTTGTGAAATATTAATATTACTGTGATTTAACACTTAATGTTGAAATGTCATCAAATCAGTAGTAGACTTTTAAAAAGATTGTTCCCAGAAGTTGATCTTGTTTCACTCGTTTACTGTGGAATGTTTTTGGACTTTAAGCTTGTTCTATAGGATAACATGTGCAATCACTTTTCCCTTTGATTTTTTTTAATGACACTTCTACTGTCCTTGACCTTATTTCTGAGAGGCCTGTAATGATTTCCCACCTTGAATGTTCTTCAAAAGTTAACTAATGTCTGGTAACAACACTAATTATGATTGTATTTTGGTTTTCACATCAAACCAAACACTGGATTGTTCTGTGTTCAATGTCATAACACTTGTATTCATGCCAGGACTATTTATTAAATCTCACATTTTATAAATTAGTTTTTTTTTATTTTTTTTTTTTTTTATGAAATGTAGATATAAACAATCGGTCTCTGATGTTTTAGCCCAAAAGGGAAATATTTCTAATTACTTAAGTTAAATAAAAAGTATTTGGATTAAGTAACTGATTTGGGGTTTATATTAGACATCACACCAACATTTTTCCAGCAAATTTTTAGTGTGAATGCCTGTAGACCAGGGGTCTCCAACCCTGCTCCTGGAAAGCTACCGTCCGGCAGATTTCAGCTCGAAGTCCAGTCAGAGAGAAAATCAGATCAAAAGACCTATCTGACCTGAGTATGCGTCAGTCTCTTATTTTATCTTTTTCTGTGTAAGTCAGTACTGCCAAATATTAATATTTCCACAATAAGATCAACAGCGCTTTAGACACACAATCTCTTGACAAAAATGTAATTCTCTTCTCTGTCCACCATTAAAAAACATGTAAATTACTGTCATCTTTTTTAATGTTCCTTTAATAAATGAATTGCTTGATCCTACTGGATGGAGTGTGCCAAATTCCTTGGCCTGATTTTTTTTTTTTTTTTTTTTTCAAAATTCCACATTCAAACCAAAATAGCCAACTTCCTGTTTATTAAAGCTAATGAGTGTAAATTAGAAAGTTGTCCTGCTTGATGAGACCAATATATGTACCGAGTTTGGTGACTATAGACAAGTAGGAGTATCCCAAATTCTCTGTGAGATCTATATGGCCATGTACACACTGCAAGTTTTAAGGAGTGACAACCACATTTAAAAGAGAGGGAGTCCCACTAATTATCGTTCCAATTGTGTATACGGAACAGCAGTTTTGCATTTGTAATAGAAAAATGCAAAACATTCGAAACTTTGGTAACATTTTATAATAACTACACACTATGAACCATTAGTTAAGCATTAGTAAATAGTCAATTCATCATTTATAAAGCATTATCCTAACATTAATAGGCAGTAGTAAGCAGTTTATAGATGCAGCTATAAATGATTTGTTCGTAATTTAAAAGCATATCTATAATGTTTTTAATAATTGTATTTTCATAATCTATTCATGATCAATTAAGCATTTCTAAATTAGGTATTATATTATTAACAGACCAGTTGTTGACCAGGAGTTGTCAGAGGTTCATTATATCATTTAGAAAGTGTAACTAAATAATTAATAAACTTTAAATGCACATTTATAGATATTATTTAGACATATAATAATAGTTACTGTGTGTTAATAAATACTTTATTAACACATATTTTTACTGTAATTCATGATTAATTCAGGTGAGTATAAAACATTTAGTAGTTGTCAGTTATCCATTTTTGTGAGCTCATCTAAAGTGAAGACTATTGATGCCTCATACAACTATTACAAAGGGGTTTTAAAGTGATACAGAACATAGAAATATTTATTTCAAGATGCAAAAAAAACTGTACAATTGTGTGTATATGTGTGTTCTGTGTTACTCTGTGTTGTTTGTTTCCTTTTTCTTTTTAAATCTCCTTTGTAAAAGCTTTACGAGGTATAAATAGTCTTCACTTTAGATGAGCTCACAAAAAACGTTAACTGACAACTACTAAAAGTTTTATAACTACTTGAATTAATAATTCATTACAGTAGTAATAAAGCATTTATTAACACACTATTACTATATTTCTAAATAAATGTACATCTAAATAATTCATTAATCATTTACTTACACTTACTAAATGATCTTATGAACCATTGGTGACAACTAAATAACTGATTTGTAAATAAGGTAACACTTAATTTAGAAATGATAAATTGATCATTAATAAAGTATGAAAATACTGTTATTGAACACATTATAGATGTGTTCAAAATTCAAGAACAAAGCATTTATAGCTGCATTTATAAAGTGCTTACTACTGTCTATTAATGAAGAGATAATGGTTTATAAATGATGAATTGACTATTTACTAGGGGTGGGCATAGATTAATTTTTTTAATCTAGATTAATCTAGATTAAATCTCGGAATTAATCTAGATTAATCTAGATTAAAATGGCTAATTTGAATTCTGCTGAAGGCATTCAGAATATGTGTGCTACCCAAATAATGATTTTAAAGTCTTTGAGAATGGATCATAAAGCTCATAAAGCTGTTCTATGATAATTTGTTGATGAAAATAAATTATGTTCAATTAGATGTACTTGTGTTTACTAACTAACTAACAATGAAATTATTTTTTCTACCTATTAGATTGTGTTTTTTTTAACGTCAACACCTACCCAGCCCATTACATGTTACACCGTACTTTTATTTTGACAGGTTGCCGTGAAGTTTCTGTGTCATACAGTATGATATGATGCTAGTTTTCTCAAATGAAACGTTAAAAGTGACACTCACAGCAGTTTTGGAGATTGAGTTTATCTGTTCATGTGAGATGAAAATGCCAAAAATTACCGGGAGCGTCACGTGTGTTTCAGTATGCGTGTAGTAAAAGCTCGCCTCTGCAATGCATACATACAGCTAGGCAAACGGAACATATCGGATTCATATTAAAACGGTCTTTTTGCATTTCAGGTTTCACATACACTAGTCCATATCGCGATTTGAATTAAGTGACTGACCAACATTTGATTTATGAATCCAAAAAACGACGAATTTACGTGGCATTTCGCGCTATAGTAGATTCGGTTTTTATGAATGGAGGACGACGTGATCCCGTCTGTGTTTTGGCGGAGGAGACTTAAATGCGCGACCATAGTCTTCGGTATACATCCGCGTTAAACTATCAAGGTGAAAGTCATCATAGCTTGCGTAGTTTAGACCCAGCTCCCAACCCAAATCTGAGAATAGATTAACGGCGATATTTTTTTTATCGCGCGATAAGAGTTTCACGTTAACGCAGTACGTTAACGCCGATAACGGCCCACCACTACTATTTACTAATGCTTAACTAATGGTTCATAGTGTGTAGTTATTATAAAGTGTTACCAAAACTTTTTGCTGTCTTGGGGGAGTAAATAAGAATTTAGCCATTTGGTATCTGCCATTTTTTGGCTAAAGACTACTTTTGTCAGGTGATTTTAACTAAACTACCGCTGATAGATGTGCTGTGTTTTGTTTATGTTTGGGAGGCTGCTTTAGAGAGTGCTGTCTTGCAGTGTTGACATGTCTTCGTATTTACAAACACTTTTAGGCATGTTGTTTGGTCTTAGCTCATAAAGCTAGCTATGTTAGGGAGTCAATAAAGTGGTCTGTGGCAGATTTGAGATATATGTTTTTGGTGTTGTAAAACAAAGCATTTGGTGTTTCTTTGCGCTTATCCTTGTTTGCTGTTGTTTTTTTTTCTATTAAGATCTGGCAGCACTGACATTTCACTGCAGGGCTAAGGCTAAGATTTTTTTCACGGTTATTTTCTTGCATCTCACATACAGACAAAGACACATTTCAGATGTGCATTTAAATATGTCATTAACAACTAGTTGTTCAGTTCAGTTCCGCACACACTGCATAGAACCTGTATTATTCAAGAGTTAATGCGGTTGTCACTCCTGTATTTTAGTGAAGTATGTGTGTATAGAATGCGATTAAGGAGTGAACTGACAACGAATTTAGTGGCAGTGTGTACGTGGCCTCTGTGTACCGAGTTTTATATGTATACGTGCAAGTATGTGTGGGATATTCATCAAGTTTTCTGAAGGTGTTCCAGAAGGCGCCAAAGAGCCCCTGTGCCACGCCTGGGTCCCAGCCTCAGCGGCGTCCTAATGACCATAGAGTCGAAAGAAATCAAAAATAATAAAAACAATCCTTAGGGGATCAATAGGGCCCTGCGCCTTACTGGCTTTGGCCCTAATAATAATCCTTAGAAGAACAATAGGGCCCTGCGCTTTACTGGCTTGGGCCCTAATAATAATAAGAATCCTTAGGGGACCAATAGGACCTCTGCCACTTTGGGCACGGGCCCTAATAAGAATAATCCTAAAGAAAACAATAGGGCTCTTTGCCCCCTTGGGCTTGGGCCTTAAATAATAATATTTAGAAGAACAATAGGGCCCTTTGCCCCTTTGGGCTTGGGCCATAACTACATTCTCTAAAACATGAACGTGTTTTAAAATAATTGTTTTTCATCAGGCAGACAGCAAATTTCATTTTTGTTTGTGTTCTCCTGTTTGGGAAGGTGCAGTGACAGAAACGGTGACATTCCAGATAAAGTTTGAAGGGAATAAAGCCTATGTTTATGCTATTAAGAAAGTGTAGGCTAATCTGGCCAAAGAAGAACTTGTGTTATGTTATACTGAAATGTTCATTTTAAAGCAGCCTATATTATCAGTGTATTATGTAGTGGTGGGCATAGATTAATTTTTTAATCTAGATTAATCTAGATTAAAATGGCTAATTTGAATTCTGCTGAAGGCATTCAGAATATGTGTACTACCCAAATAATGACTAAAAGTAAGTCTTTGAGAACGGGTTTCTCAAGCCAGGTGGCGCATTAGACCAGGCGCTCATCTCCTGTTTCCAAAATGCATTACAAACTGCTTGACAATTGCATTTACAACACAATTAACTATACAAACTTGTGTAACCAAGTACTTCTGCGCAAAAGGCTGTACGACGTGCGCGTTCCCGTAAAATACACAGGCGCGCGGGTATGGATAGCCTATCTGCGTGCATAGTCTTCCAATAAACTGCGTTGCTTTTAGAAGCGTCAATTCAGTTGTTGCATATAGTTTAATGTCTTTATTTCGGGATTATCAAAGTAAATTATAACTCAAACTTGAGATTTTACTGGGGCACAGCAGATTTTCACTGGGGCACGTGCCCCAGTAAAAAGGGTCTAGCAACGCACGCACCTGCCCTGAAGCGGCTTCATAACTGCACCCATGTCTGCACGTCTCATTTGATGTGGTAATTTCACAGAAGTTGAAGACTTGTTCTCGCCCCCTACAGTGCAATTCAACTAGATATACGTCATCCGCGCTAAAATATCAAGGTGAAAGTCATCATATCTTGCATAGTTTAGACCCAGCTCCCAACCCAACTTTGAGAATAGATTAACGGCGATTTTTTTTTTATCGCGCGATATGAGTCTCACGTTAACGCAGCACGTTAACGCCGATAACGGCCCACCACTAGTATTATGTTACCGAGGCATGATTGTAATGCAATTTATGATCGCGTTCAGTTGCTGAAGCTTAGGAAAGCGTGGAATGGCATTCATATGTGAGCTATCATGAATTGGCTGTCATCATCAAAGCTCCTGCAGCCAGCTGCGCTGGAGAAATTGGGATGACTGTTACCATAACCCATGTCTGCTCGAGAATTGTCTGGATGTGTTTGCGTAAGCTCTGCAATGGACTACTTGCACAACTACTTTATCCAGTAATACATTGTGCGACTACTTTGAATATTCATGTTTTGGCATTACATATGGTGAAATTATTATTAATGAAAAAATTACACAGAATAGTGACTAACAATATTTAATACAAATAGGTTTATTTTGGAGTCATTCCATGAGAATGGTTAAAATTGGACTTGGATATTTTCAATTTTTTTACCAAAATGTATTATTTGTATGTATATCCCACATCATTAAGGATATATTTAACTATCAGAAAAATGCATTTTCCCATCTCAGGCATTAGTTTTCTTTTATTATTGATCATATTTTCAAGATGTGGTGACTGTAATTCTTCAACCCCGTTATGGACACTTTGGAGGCTCTCTGAATATTATCATAAAATGTATTTCTAAAGAAATCAATATTTTTACATTAATCAGATGTCCCCCATACTAATCCAATAATTTTAAATAGAAAAATGACATAAAATCACACATTTTTACTCTTTTACTCTTAAATCCTGAAATGTAACTGTTGAATTGAGTCGTCCTGTCATCATAAACTCTTGCACTACACATCATGGACTTCATTCCCCACAAGCCACTGCACTAATCACTGCATTCACCTGCTCCTTGTTTCTCACTGCACTGATTACCGCTCACACCTGCACCTCAATTCTAGGACTGCATATAAACCACTCTCACACCTAACTCTTGGCGAAGTCTTGTATTGCCCCGGCTGCATTTCTTGAGCGTTTCTTCCCGTATTTGTTTTCCCGTGTTTGATTCCTGGACTCCCTCCCGTGTTTGATTCTCGCTGCCAGCCCCGACCTTTCTGCCTGTGTTTTGACTACGATTTCTGCCTGCCCCTGTGTGTTTGTTTTGTTTTGTCTTATCTAATAAATGCTGCGAATGGATCCGCTCGTCTCCGACCGTTCTTGTGACAGAAGACTTCGCCACTACAAGGATCCAGCAACTAGTATGGTGTCATCCGGTTCCAGCACGAATTCAACAGTATAGATCATGCGTCTCAAACAAGGTGAGTGGTCTGTTGAGGAGTATGCAATGGACTTTATTGAATTGGCAAATCAGTCTACTATGGATGAGGCTTGCCTGATGATTTTCTTCCGTGGAGGACTCTTAGAGCCATTGGCTTCACTCATGCCCATGTTTGCACCTAACTGGACTTTACAAATTTACATTGACATTGCTCTGCAAATGAGTGGCTCTCCTCCTTTTACTGTGGGAATCAAAGAAGAGGACAATAATGTTCCCACAGTAAACTCCAGCTCAGAGCCACTACGCAAGATGGCTGCCACGCCAGAGTCTGCACACACGATGGCCGCCGATGTTCCTGAGTTCCCGGCCAAGATGGCCGCCGTTCCTGAGTCCCCGGCCAAGATGGCCGCCGTTCCTGAGTTCCCGGCCAAGATGGCCGCCAAGCCTGATTCCCCGGCCAAGATGGCTCCGTCCAGCCTCCCAGAGTCTCCGCTGGTGCCGCCCGGCCTCCCAGAGTCTCCGCTGGTGCCGCCCGGCCTCCCAGAGTCTCCGCTGGTTCCGCCCAGCCCCCCAGAGTCTCCGCTGGTTCCGCCCGGCCTCCCAGAGTCTCCGCTGGTTCCGCCCGGCCTCCCAGAGTCTCCGCTGGTTCCGCCCGACCTCCCAGAGCCTCCGCTGGTTCCGTCCGGCCTCCCAGAGCCTCCGCTGGTTCCGCCCGTCCTCCCAGAGTCTCCGCTGGTTCCGCCCGGCCTCCCAGAGCCTCCGCTGGTTCCGTCCAGCCGTCCAGAACCTCCGCTGGTTCCATCCAGTCGTCCAGAACCTCCGCTGGTTCCATCCAGTTGTCCAGAGCCTATGCTGGTTCCGCCCAGCCTTCCTGAGATTCCTGTCTGCCCTGTTCTGGCCACGGAGGCCATGTATGGGCTGTCTAATTTCCCTCCCACCACCTCTGTCTCCTGACAGTCCCTCGGCTCACCTTCAACCCACCTTCGGTGCAGAGGAGTTGCCGTGGGTCTGCCAGTCTCCATCGGTGTCCTGGCTGGAGGATCCCTCACCATCGCCTCCAGCCTCAGAGTCCTGGACTCGGCCTCGGCCCTCCGACCCTGCGGCTCCACCCCGGCTCTCTGCTCCCTCGTCTCCGCTGTCGGCCGTCGGTCCACCAGCTCCACCGGGCTCCATCGTCCCTCCGGCTCCGCCCTGGTCGGTCGTTGCCCCACCTTCGCCTCTGGACTCTACTCCTCCGGCTGCGCCTCGTTTCTCCGTCCTACCGGCTCTGTGGACCTCCTCCCTCCCGCGGGCACAGCCTCGGTCCTCTGTCGCTCCGGCTCCGCCGTGGACCTCCATCTCCGCCTTGGTCGCCAGAGCCTTGGGTTCCGCCTTGGCCCTCCAGATCCTCTGTGTCGCCCAGGACCATCGACTCTCCGGTTCCGCCTCGGGCTCCACCGGCCCCACCTCCGTCGATCGGCCCCATGGAGGAGCCAACCCTTCCTCCACCATGGCTTCTCCCTCCGCCGGTCTCGCCTCAGTCCATAGCTCCATTACCCCCACATGGACCTGGCCCTCCATCCCTCCCCCTGTTCCGCCTCCGCTCCACCACCCTCCGGTTTCATTATGTGGTTAGAGCGTCTGGAAGCTGCTCCTTGGGGGGGGGTCTCGTCTCCGACCGTTCTTGTGACAGTAACTAATAAGTGAAAGCAATCTTGTCATTTTTCATCAAAAATTTTGTTTAACTAAGAATTGTAATCAAAATCAATGATCATATGATAGTGCTCAATATTTTAGACACAAATCAGCAAACATTAAATTATTTTTCAACATTTTAAGAAAATAATATATGAAAATGTAGGTGTGACGGGGTTGAGACTAGCATAACAGGGTTGAAGATGGTAACGGGGTTGAAGAGACAAATACAGCTTTGCATATAAACAGTTGCTTACTCTCAAATTCAATCTATAGGACTTTCCATTAGCATTATATCTCATTTTGTAACCATTGGAAGGACACCAGATTCTTGTTCTTGAGCACTTTCCTCTCCTTGCTCCTATGGTAAGCTGCTCTCCACATTTTTCTTTTCTTACGCTGTTCTCTTTTACTCAGTTCATTAATTGCTTTCTTCTTCCCTGCCTCTACATTCTTTCTCCATCTCTCATGCTCACTCTGCAGGTATCTCTCCCTTCTTTCAGCATCAGCTTTAAGGCATTCCCGATACTTCCTTTGCCTTTCTGCTGTTGTTGGTGCCATCTTACTCGCATTCTTAACATGGAAAATACAGTGAGGTCAATAAGTATTTGATCACCCTGTGATTTTGCAAGTTCTCTTACTTAGAAATCATGGAGGGGTCTACAATTTTCAGCATAGGTGCATTTCCACTGTGAGAGACATTGTATCACATTGTATGATTTTTTAACTATTTATTTGTGAATTACTGTGTCAGATAAGTATTTGATCACTTGAGTCAAAAAATTGTAATATTTGGTACAGAAGCTTTTGTTAACAATTACAGAGGTCAAACGGTTCCTGTAGTTCTTCACCAGGTTTGCACACACTGCAGGAGGGATTTTGGCCCACTCCTCCATACAGATCCTCTCTAGATCTGTCAGGTTTCGGGGCTGTCACTGAGCAACACGGAGTTTCAGCTTGGATTTTCTATTGGATTTAGGTCTGGAGACTGGCTAGGCCACTCCAGAACCTTGATAGGCTTTTTACAGTTTTCCTGGCTGTGTGCTTTGGGTCATTGTCATATTGGAAGACCCAGCCATGACCCTTCTTTAACGCTCTGACTGAGGGAAGGAGGTTTTTGCCCAATATGTCACAATACATGGCCCCGTTCATCCTCTCCTTAATACAGTGCAGTCGTCCTGTCCCCTGTGCAGAAAAACACCCCCAGAGCATGATGCTTCCAGCCCCATGCTTCACTGTAGGTATGGTATTATTGGGATGATACTCATCATTCTTCTTCCTCCAAACACGAGGAATGGAGTTAAGACCAAAAAGTTCTACTTTGGTCTCATCTGACCACAGGACTTTCTCCCATGACTCCTCTGGATCATCCAGATGGTCCCAGGCAAACTTCAGACGAGCCTGGTCTGGGGCTGACTTAAGCAGGGGAACCTTCCGTGCGATGCAAGATTTTGGTCTGGGGCTGACTTAAGCAGGGGAACCTTCCGTGCGATGCAAGATTTTAAACCATGACGTCTTAGTGTACTACTGATAGTAGCCTTGGAAACGATGGTCCCAGCTCTCTTCACGGCATTGACCAGCTGATCCCGTGTAGTTCTGGGCTGATTCTTCACCATTCTTAGTATCACTGATACCCCACGAGGAGAGATCTTCCGTGGGGCCCCAGTCCGAGGGACATTAGCCGCTTTTCCACTATCGGGCCGAACCGTTCTTAGAACGGTCGGGTACAGTTCCAGTTGTGTTTCCACCTGAGCCTGGTACGGCACGGAACGATTACAAACCGTTCTCGGCCCGGAATTCTCGGCACGGTTAGACAACCGTGCTGAACCGGGCTGGTAAAATGCGTGTGCATGACGTCGCCACGCTGTTGCCTGGCTACCAGTTTCTCTATGGCTAAGCGGATGCGCAGTAAGCAGATACGATAAATATAATTATAAATGGCTGAGACACTTTGGTCTGTGGATGAAACATTTGCTCTAATATTAATATTTGGACAGAAAGAAAAATTCAACAACAGCTGGAGGGTGCAAAGAGAAACGAAAAGTTTTTTAAAATTATAGCGCAGTGTCTTGCAGAGAAGGGCATTAAGAAAAGTTCAAAACAGTGCCGGGAAAAAATAAAAAACTCAAACATACATATCGCGTCCAAAAGGACAATAACAGTAGAAGCGGGGCTGTCTACTCTTGCGTTCCCAAGGCAACGATTTGACGCATTTGTATTTACATTCCAAAGAGTTCCGTTATCTGCACCACAGTGGAAAATCAAACCGTATCTGTGCTGACTGGCCCAGATCGGCACGGAACAGAACGGTTAAGCATTGAGAACGGTTCGGCCCGATAGTGGAAAAGCGGCTATTGACAGTCATCATTAGCCTCTTCCATTTTCTGACAATTGCTTATTGACCTCACTGTAAATCACATTCAGCATGCATGCAGTATAAGAATGTTGATTGAATATAATAATAATTCATTTAAATAATTGGATAACTTAACAACCAAAGTATTAAAATCTCAACCCCATCACAATCTCACAACCCCGTTACAATCAAAAACATAACAGGGTTGAGTGTGACAGGGTTGAGATTTTTGCACAAAATGGCTGCTGCTCAATGTAGTGAATACCAGACAGAGAGCACATGGCATGCACGAAATTCAAAATCACCATATATTCATGAAATAACAAAAAACTTTTTCGTAAGTAATAGTTTTCTATCTTTTTTTCATGGTACGGTGTTGAGTCATTGAGTTTGACGACCACAATATCACAAGATAAATGACTAAAAAAAGATGGGAGCAACTTGCCTGTCTCTGTGGTCCTGTTGTCCAAAAGACTTCAGTGATGTTACTTCCTGATGTATATGGAATTCTGGATCACACCATTGTATTTATGGGGGTGGGATCATTCGTGTAACGGGGTTGAGGGGTTACTCTGGTACAGAAATAATTGTGATTTTAATGAATAATTAACAATTAAATTTGAAAAAAATAAACATTACCAGCAAAAGAGCACAAATAGATGTTTAGGTTGATATCAAAATTTATTGACTTTTTAAATAGTTTTATTTAGTATTTTCAAAGTAAACTTTCATCAAGGCCATGAGGGACATGATAAAATAGGTGGTGTCAAATGAAAAAAGGGTATTATTTCTCATAAAAAGATAAAAATTAGTTCAGTTTTTTTACACTGTATTAAAGGGTGCATTTCAATATATATGTAAAGCTGTTTAGAGTACTGACACTGGTGAAACTAGTGAAAATATAAATATAATACACATAATTTAAGAAAAACCCATGCTCTGATGTCATGCTGACGTGTGCCAAAAATCTCGACAGCGGGGCGGCTGTGTCAGATTGAGCAGTCAGGCACAGTACCTCTCCACCGACTGCACTGATCAAAAGCATGATGGGAAATGACTGGCTGAAGACACATCTTAATGCTTATTGGTTCAGACAACCGTGATGTTGAATTCTCTTCTAAAATGTTCGATTTTTATTTTAGAATAGTATGCGATTATGTGTTTAAGTATGCGTGAATATTCCCAGTCACTATGGCAGTGCGATCTCTGTGAAATATGTGATTGTTGTCATATTTCTATAAAAATCTAAAATACATGTTTGTATTAAAGTAAAAAATGGATGATAAATAGGCCTTACGCGTATGGAATTAAATAGCAAGCACTTTGAGTGTCTTGTTCATCGTATTTTTTTTTTTTTTTTTTTCATATAAAAGCAATAGAACTGAAATTATATTATGTTTATCAGCAACACAGCACGTGAGTGTGAATAACGCGATATCCGCATTTGATCTCGTAAGTATCTGTTCCGCTTCCAGAGCTCAGAACTGTCCATTTTGATTGCACTTTTATCACTCCTCCCCTCTCCTTTTCAGGCGAGACTAGACGCATCTCAAACGAGCCTATTATCTCTGATTAGGCGCTGGTTCTTGACAAGCTCGATCTTTTAAGCTCGATCTTTTTTTTTTTAGGTTACCCGTGTACGTCAAATTTTAAAAGAGCATGTTTTTACTGTATTAAGTGTGTTGACCCAGTGGCCTAATGGATAAGGCATCAGCCTCCGGAGCTGGGGATTGTGGGTTCGAGTCCCATCTGGGTCGGCCTTGTTTGGGTGCACTTTTTGCATCGTACTTTTAAATAACATGCACACGATATAAAACTGCCAGCGGAATCTGCTGTAGAACCAACCTTTTCGCTCACATTTATGCGCTTACTATATTTTCTGTTTACTTAAGCTTCTCACTTTTGAAAGACTTTGACTGCTTTTGTTGGATTTTCATGCTCAAAGACAATACAAGCAAATAACTGTATGATAACCTACTAAATGACATAGCCTATCATTCAGGATCTGTCAGAAGTTTGTACTTAAAGTTGATTTTATGAGCATAATTTCACCCCGCATAACACATATTTTTGGAAAATTATCTATGCTGTATTTTATAGTTTTATAGAATATGTAATTTCTTATAGATTGGTGGGAGAGATGTGGGTCTGTTGTTCAATTTTTATATATAGAAGGTAATTTTATGAAACACTATGTACGATAAGGTTTTTGATTGCAGAATGTGCCCGACACCTAAAACATTTCTTATCTTGCGTTTCCCTCTAGTGGACAATATTAATATCACAGCCTTCATTTTGCTGTTAGCCCCCGAGTATCATAATGCAACGCATAAATCACGTGCGAGTCACAAATGACGCAGATGTAGCCTATCGTTAAAAAAGAACAACAACACCTGTTTAAATGTTATTATTTGCGGTGCTTTTATTGTTATATTATGTAACATTCATAAGGGTAAATGAATAATCATGTTGCTTATATACTAATATATACTAATAATTATTGAAGGCATTAACTAATCATGAGCTAATAAAGAGATATCTTTAACTATGACTGAGGTCTCATGGATTCACGCATGAATAACAGCAGCCTTAACTACATGTTAGTACATGTTTGATAGTTACTGCATTAATTAGCATTTATGGGTATATTAAATCAAACAGCCCCTTTAAGAAGGAAGTAATGGCCCTTTGAAATCAATTTAAATAATTTAATTCTATCATAATCTGAGCTTTTGACATCTGCAGCTTTTTTAAAAACATGACAGAGCGGCAAATGATTAGTTGATCCTTCTCATCAAGTGTTGAAAATACTAAATACACTAACATCCCTGCTGATAAAACCAGCTTATGCTGGTTAGGTATGTTTTGGTGCTGGGATGCTGGTTTTAGCTGGTTTATGCTGGTCCTTTGCTGGTTTATGCTGGTCCTTCTTGGAAAGTTTTTAGGATGTTATTAGTAATTGATGAATGTTCTTATAATGTTGATAGAAAACGTTCTTACAACAACGTTTTTGGAACGTCTTTGGGACGTTACTTGTACTTAGTGAACATTCTCGTAATGTTGAGAGGAAACGTTTTTACAACAACTTTCTTGGAATGTCTTTGGGACGTTACTTGTACTTAATGAACATTCTCTTAAGATTGAGAGAAAACGTTCTTGGAACGTCTTTGGGACGTTACTTGTACTTAATGAACGTTCTCATAATGTTGAGAGAAAACGTTCTTACAACAACGTTCTTGAAACGTCTATGGGCCGTTACTTGTACTTAATGAATGTTCTAGTAATGTTGAGAGAAAACGTTCTTACAACAATGTTCTTGGAACGTCTTTGGGACGTTACTTGTACTTAATGAATGTTCTCATAATGTTGAGAGAAAACGTTCTTACAACAACGTTCTTAAAACGTCTTCGGGACGTTACTTGTACTTAATGAATGTTCTCTTAAGGTTGAGAGAAAACGTTCTTACAACAACGTTCTTAAAACGTGTATAGGATGTTACTTGTACTTAAAGGAGAACTCCGGTGTGATATTGACCTAAAGTGTATTGAAGAAGATTTATACAGACAGTAACTGCAAGAAGTTAAGCGATCGCCGCCATCTTGAATGTAGTCATGATAAGTCGAGTGACGAGCAGGAAGGAACTTATCAGGTTTTCAACTTATCAGGTTGTAGTTTCCTTCCTGCTCGTCACTCAACTTATCGTGACTACATTCAAGATGGCGGCGATCGCTTAACTTCTTGCAGTTACTGTCTGTACAAATCTTCTCGTAAATAAACTACCGGTGCTTTTTATGAGTTCTCAATGTCTCGTTTTAAATGTCAGGGCCCTTGGAAGTCTACCAATGAAGTGTGGAGCTACTTTGTGCCTTGTAAATGGCATAAAACAGTGATTTATTTTTACATGACTACTTCGATGCCCCATTGACTCTCATTGACAACCTGTTGTGAGCATCGGCTAACTGACCCCAGATTTCGGACAGCAGTGGACAAGACGAGATGAGATATGCAAGGTACGTTCACACTCGGTATCATGATTCAATACACTTTAGGTCAATATCACACCGGAGTTGTCCTTTAATGAATGTTCTAGTAATGTTGAGAGAAAACGTTCTTACAACAACGTTCTTGGAACGTCTTTGGGACGTTACTTGTACTTAATGTTGAGAGAAATCGTTCTTACAACAACGTTCTTGGAACATCTTTGGGACGTTACTTGTACTTAATGAATGTTCTCATAATGTTGAGAGAAAACATTTTTAGCAGAACATTCTTAGAATGTTCCTGTAATATTACTAATATAGGCTTTTACTAATATTACTAATATTGTAAAATATATTTAATAATTATATATAGTAAATGTCATAGCCTGTGACATTCACTATACATAATTATTAATTGTGCTCATTATAAACAACAGTCTTGCTTGTGATTTTGATCAGTTATTCTATGATACAAAAAAATAAGATCTTTTTCATTTATTTAAAATTCAGGTGACATTTTATCACAATCTCCATTTATTTTTTTAACAGTAACTGAAACCACACTGAAATAAGTTATTAATTAACTTATTATTAACTGCATAAAAAAATTTAACTGCAGTTTAAACGTGTACATGCACATAACATAACATAACATAACATAAATGAAAGTCTTGATTTTATATTAATTTAAAGAATATAATATTAAAATGACCACTAATTACAATAATACAAATTTTACAGAAATCATAATCATCACTGTCCTGTTATATTACTGTGCAATGCCGCGAGAAAGTTTCCGCATTTGATCAAAAGTCCCTTTAAGACAAGGCATTTCACTCGACACCCTTTGGGCATGCAAGCGCAGCTCCTATCTCTTTGAATGAGGAAACATCAAATTCTGCAAAACTGTTCATTAAGCTTTCGATTAAATTTCATATTCAAAAACACATGAAATCTGACAACAACAGTCTTATAAGATGTATTGCTTATGTTCAAATACATTTAAAAAAGCTTTTTAATACACATGCGCAGTCATGAGGACGAGTTCTTACGCTAGGGAAAATCCTTTTCTGCGAGATATTGAAGCCAAAAATTATCCTTAATTTTGAAATAATGTAAAGCGCGTTGCAGCAGCATACAGACATAGGCGAAACAGCTTGCGTGCCTATTGGCTGCTCTGCGGCAGCTGCAGCAGCCTATAGAGCGAGGCCTGGCGCGACGCCAGATCCAATGGGGGCATTTCGCAACCCTTTGCATCGCTTCCCGCCTAAAAGGGCGTGGTCTAGGCCTGCTGCGCTTTCCGGCGCCTATATCCTTTAAATCTGAAGTGTATGTCGCCGCTGCGATACTCACTTGTCATTAAAAGAGCAAAGCGTCTTTCTAAAGATGCCTTCTTGCGGCTCGTGCAGAGCCACACTCAGCGACGGGGACCGCCATGTTGTCTGCGTTTCCTGCCTGGGTGAGGAGCACGCGGTGATTGCGCTCGCTGAGGGCGGCTGCCCTCATTGTGAACCGTTGCCAATAGCGACTCTGAGGACTCGCTTGGCATTCTTCACCGAATCTGCTCCCCCACCCGCCGCGGTGTCGCGCCGTAAGAAGCGCCGTGCCCAGCGGGCTCCGGAACCCCCTCCCAGCCCACAAAGCTCGCCGGCTTCCCCAATCTCGTCAGCTCCCGTTTCGGACGTTAAATGGCCGCTGTCTGAGCAAAGGAGTCATAGAGCCCCTTTCTCAAGCTCAAAGCGAAGGAGGGCTGTACAGCAGATATTTCCTGGTACCGAAAAAAGACGGTGGTCTCAGACCCATATTAGATCTAAGGCAACTGAACAAAGCGCTGGTGAAGCGTCGGTTCAGGATGCTCACGACCAGAAAAATCCTCGCGCAAGTTCGCCAAGGAGACTGGTTCGTGTAAGTTGATCTGAAAGACGCGTATTTTCAAATACAGATAGCGTCACGTCACAGGCGGTTTTTGAGATTCGCCTTCCAGGGCCAGGCATATCAGTACACAGTCCTGCCGTTCGGTTTGTCCCAGGCACCCCGTACATTTACGAAGTGCATGGACGCAGCGCTCGTTCCTCTCAGACTGAAAGGCGTGCGCATACTGAACTATTTGGACGATTGGCTGATTCTAGCGCAATCTCGCTCAGTGCTTGTGGAACACACGGCCATGTTACTCGATCACCTCGAGAATTTGGGTCTCAGAGTCAATTGGGCGAAGAGCTCTGTGTCTCCCAGTCAAAAGACTTCCTTCCTGGGCACAGAATTAGACTCGTTGTCAATGATAGCGCGGCTATCACCACAGCGCGCAGCAGACATTCTGCGCACAGCGGGCTCGTTCCGCTGCGGCGCATCTGTCCCGCTCAAAAAATTTCAGAAAATGCTGGGTCTCAAGGCCTGAGCATCATCAGTTCTCCAGCTGGGTCTGCTCTGCATGCACCCACTGCAGTTCTGGCTGAAAGTGTGCGTCCCGCGTCAAGCATGGGCGTCTGGTCGGCTTCGTCTCACGGTCAATCAGAAATGTGTCACAGCCCTGAAACCGTGGAAAATAGTCGACTGGTTCCAGTCAGATGTAAGCCTGGGGACTTCCTCGAGAATAAAAGTGGTGTCTACGGACGCGTCCACCTCGGGATGGGGGGCTCTGCTCGAGGGCAGACCGTCTTTTGGCCAGTGGTCAGAACGGGAAAAGCTCCTGCATATCAACTGCCTCGAAATGCTGGCAGTACAGAACACGCTGACGCGCTTCTGTCCCCAAATAAAAGGAAACCATGTACTAGTCCGCTCGGACAACATGTCAGTGGTTTCCTACATAAATCGCCAGGGCGGTCTCAGGTCCAAAAACCTATACAGACTTGCAGAATGCCTCCTGGTATGGGCTCAGCGCAACCTGCGCTCGCTGAAAGCAGCGCATGTGCCGGGGCTTCTAAACATAGGGCCAGACAGACTGTCCAGGAACAACATTCCAGCAGGCGAATGGTCTCTACACCCACAGACAGTACAACTGCTGTGGAAGAAATTCGGCAGAGCGGAAGTAGACCTGTTCGCGTCTCTGAACAACGCTCACTGTCTGGAATTTTTCTCAAAAAGCAGAGACGCGCTGGCCCACGAATGGCCCCGCCGTCATCTCTATGCGCTTCCCCCCGTCTCTCTCCTTTCTCAGGTGATAGAGAGGGTCAGGGAAAAAGGATGTTCAATACTGCTGGTAGCGCCGTTTTGGGAAAACCAGCCCTGGTTCCCAGCGCTAATGCACCTGACGAGCACTGCCCCGTGGCCGATACCAGTGAGGAGAGACCTTCTCTCTCAGGCCAGCGGCTCGATTTGGCATCCTCACCCAGAGCTGTGGTCCCTTCATGTCTGGGCCACCAGCGAATATATGATGAACTCCCTAAAGGAGTATTAAACACGATCACGCAGGCTAGAGCCCCTTCTACGAGACTGCTCTATTCCTCAAAATGGTCATTGTTTTCGGGTTGGTGCGCAGCCCGCGGCTCAGTGTGTACGTTAACTTAGCGCCTGAAGTGATGCTGCACTATGTGGAAGAGTGCGGCGTTGCCCCTCCCTCTTCCCCGGGAATCCCTGTGAGTTCTATAGGTGATTATGAACTATATGAACCCCGGGCTTTCGCTCTTGGGTCTTTGGTGTCAGATCTCAGCATGCACGGCGTTTTACACTGGGTCCCCTAGCGTAAGATACTTACGCAGTACGAGAGACCTCTCGTAAGAGAACGTACTCTGTTACTAACGTAACCTCGGTTCTCTCTAGAGAGGGAACGAGTACTGCGTATCTTGCCGTGCATGCGCACGCTCTGGTTGCTTCGATGATGAAAAACCAGATAATAGCTGCCCGCGAGCGTAGGCCTAGACCACGCCCTTTTAGGCGGGAAGCGACGCAAAGGGCGCGAAATGCCCCCATTGGATCTGGCGTCGCGCCAGGCCTCGCTCTATAGGCTGCTGCAGTTGCCGCAGAGCAGCCAATAGGCGCGCAAGCTGTTTTGCCTATGTCTGTATGCTGCTGCAACGCGCTTTACATTATTTCAAAATTAAGGATAATTTTTGGCTTCAATATCTCGCAGAAAAGGATTTTCCCTAGCGTAAGATACTTACGCAGTACTCGTTCCCTCTCTAGAGAGAACCGAGGTTACGTTAGTAACCGAGTACATTTTCCAACACTGTTTCTATAGGAACCGGAGCTTCTAACGGCCGCTGCAGTGACTTGATGAGTTTACTAATCAACGACTCGCTCTTTCATTTGGAAGCGGGACTTATTCGCCTTTACAGACACACGTGATGTGCACAAAACAAGTCTTTAACTGGTCGCCATTTTGTGAGGGTCATTTATTCGCGGTTCAATCAGTTATGGGGTGATTCTTGAATGATGTCTGTGTCTGTGCAACATAGTCGATTTATTGTGCGTATTTAAATTGTGATGAAAGTCAGCATTTGATCGTCGTCATTCGCGGACGCACAAAACAACTTTGAACACACACATCACAAGAAACGGTAAGTGACAGTGATTTATTTTCGTATTTAATGTTAAGTGTTAGCTTTGTTTAATTACCATTATATAAAATAGCATATTTAGTCACCATATAATGTATATCTCACCGATTATTTTAGCTATAGTATTTACAGTAAATTGGTGTAATACTGAGTGATTGTTTTGAGTGATTCTTGAAGGACCAGCACCACATCCTCTTGTAGCACTCTTTCAAGTTTATCCTCCAGAATCTGGCAGGAAGTTTTGGGACAGTTTTAGTCCATCTCCTATCCTGAAATGTCTGTCTTGCAGAGAGGGACCAAAATAAACTCTTAAAACTTACTGCCAGATTCTGGAAAATATATTTTTGAAAGAGTGCTACAAGAGGATGTGGTGCTGGTCCTTCAAGAGTCACTCTCAACTCATCTGTCTATAAAGCCTAGAAAAAAACCATCTCTATGTATTTGACAATACTTCAGAATGTTATTCTTATTAATTGAGGGTCATTTTTTAGGATTTTTTGCCCAAGCAAAGTCTCTGAGAACCTGACACATTGCACTTCTGGAGACTCAAGGTAGGTTGCAGTTCTGGAAAACGGTGGCGCTGGAGACTAAATGGTTCCTGATGGTTTCATATCTGATTCTTAACATTAATTCTTACTTTTTTTGCAATTAACATGCATCTTTTCTCCTCCACCTGTTTTTTCTGACAATGCAGATGCAACAAGCGTTTTTCTGTCCGGTGGTCATGCCTTAACTTTGCAAATTCCAGTATTGCATTAGTATTGAATCCTTCTCATGGGCATTTAATATTTTTTGACTTTTCAGTCTGAGGTAAATCTCTTTTTTGGCTCATTTTATCTGTAAAAGAAAATGTGCCTAATAATTCTGCACACCTGAAAATAAGGAGTTTTTCACTTCCAGCCTTCATGGACAATTATATATCAATTATAAATAATTAAATACAAAATGAATAGTAGTTATTAAGATTGATGTGGTTTGGAATTATTCAAATGTGCTTGGGAAAAAAATATGACAAGAATATCAACTTGCCTAATAATTCTGCACTCCCTGTAATGTTACAAAAACTTTTTATTTCAAGTAAATGCAAATCTTTAGATCCGGTGGTCATGCCTTAACTTTCTAAAGATTAAGGGATCTTAATCTCCTTTAAAGATTAAGATCCCTTAATCTTTAGATCTTACTATTCATCAAAGAATCCTGAAAAATACTCTACTGCTTAAATATTGATAATAAATGTTTCTTGTACAGCATATTAGAACGATTTCTAAAAGATCATGTGTGTAACCGCAGGACTCGACGACAGCGTTGATAAATCCAAATGCGAGCTTTATTTCAGATCGTTGTCAAAACAGGCAGGGTCAAATACCAGCAAATAGTAACATCCAGGGCAAGACAAAAGCGTAATCAAGAAATACAGGCGTGGGTCAAAATCCAAGAGGGCAGTCCAAAGTAACAAAATAACAAAACAGTGAAACAAGGTAAAACTATGGCTAAGAAACAAAACTGTGGCAATGAAACAAAACAGAACAATGGCAATGGAAATGGCATGAAAACAAGGATAAACGCTTGGTAGAGTCCGCTACAGCAAAACAATACTTTGCGGGGCCTGTTTGGTGTAGGCCTCCTTAAATGGCCACCTAACAGGAAGTTACCCATGAAGCAGCAGAGGGAGCAAGAACAGTCAGTGCATGGGTGAGGGCTCCCTCTGCCGGTGTGGCGTTACAGAATCCCCCCCTAGGAGCGACTCCTGGTGCTCAAAACAACAACAGTCCAGGAGGGCGGGGGAACAGAGGCAAAACAGGTGGTGGGACGGTGGGCCAGGTCCATGCAGGGGAACAGGTTCAGAGTTAGGGCCTGGACCTTGGAGCAGAGGCAGACAGTGGAGCACTGGAGGACCTGGGCCGTGGAGCAGTGGCAGACAGTGGAGCACTGGAGGACCTGGGCCGTGGAGCAGTGGCAGACAGTGGAGCAATGGAGGTCCTGGGCCGTGGAGCAATAGCAGACAGTGAGGCAATGGAGGACCTGGGCTGTGGAACAGTGGCAGACAGTGGAAACTTGGAGGACCTGGGCCGTGAAGCAGTGGCAGACAGTGGAAACTTGGAGGACCTGGGCCATGGAGCTATAGCAGACCTGGATCATGAAGCGGAGGTGGGCCTGGACCGTGAAGCAATGGCAGACTGTGGAGCAGTGGAAGCCTAGGCGGTGCAGGCAAAGCAGGAAGCCATGGCGGAGCAGGCAGAGCAGGAAGTCTTGGCTTTGCAGGCAGAGCAGGAAGCCATGGCGGAGCAGGCAGAGCACGGAGCCTTGGCGGAGCAGGTAGAGCAGGGAGCCATGGACAGACGAGGCCTCTGGAATGCAGTGTGCAGCCCACACACTTAAAATGGCGATGGCCATCACAGGCAGTGCAGTGGTTAATGGGATGCCCATCGGGCTGGAAGGTGTGAGGCTTGGGAGCGTCAGTTTTGCGTGGCTTGCTTGGCTTGGGAGTGTCGGCTCTGCGTGGCTTGCTTGGCTTGGGAGCGTCGACTCTGCGTGGCTTGCTTGGCTTGGGAGCGGCGGCTCTATTGGTGTGCCTGCAGCCCACACTGACATTAGAGGAGGGTCCATTACACTTGCAATCAAGACATGGCATGGCTCTGGCAAGTCAAATGAGACATGGCGGGGCTCTGGCAGGTCAGACGAGACATGGCGTGGCTCTGGCAGGTCAGACGAGACATAACTTGGCTCTGGCCGCTCGGGCGAGACGTGACTTGGCTCTGGCGAGATATGACTTGGCTCTGGCAGCTCGGGCGAGACGTGACTTGGCTCTGGATGCTCGGGCGAGACGTGACTTGGCTCTGGATGCTCGGGCGAGATGTGACTTGGCTCTGGAATAACAACAGGAACTTGGCTTGGCTCATGAAGATCTGCTGTAACTTGGCTTGGCTCATGAAGATCAACTGTGACTTGGCTTGGCTCAGGGACAACAGCAGCAACTTGACTTGGCTCATGAAGATCTGCTGCAACTTGGCTTGGCTCATGGAGGACAACTGTATCTTGGCTTGACATATGGAGAACAACAGCTGTATCTTGGCTTGACACATGGAGAACAACAGCTGTATCTTGGCTTGATTCATGAAGAACAGCTGTATCTTGGCTTGATTCATGAAGAAAGTGTAGCCCTGACTTGACTTGACACCGGAGGATCAGGCATCACTTGACTTGATGTCGGAGGAACGGTTGTGACTTGACTTGGCTTTGAAGGGATGGCTGTGACTTGACTTGGCTTTGGGGGAACAGCTGTGACTTGACTTGGCTTTGAGGGAACAGCTGTGACTTGACTTGGCTTTGAGGGAACAGCTGTGACTTGACTTGGCTTTAAAGGAACAGCTGTGACTTGACTTGGCTTTGGGGAAACAGCTGTGACTTGACTTGGCTTTGGGGAAACAGCTGTGACTTGACTTGGCTTTGAAGGAACCACTGTGGTTTGGCTTGACTTAGCTGGAACAGCTGCGACGTGGCTTGACTTTGCTGGAGCAGCTGCGGCTTTACCTGTCACATGAACCTCAGCTGCGGCCATCTTGTGATCGGACTCTGGGATGGCGGCCCTCTTGCAAACAGGCTCTGGGACAGCAGGTATGGCTTGAGCAGGCCCTGGAGCGGCAGGCATGGCGTGAGCAGGCCCTAGAGCGGCAGGCATGGCGTGAGCAGGCCCTGGCGTGGCAGGCATGGTGTGAGCAGGCCTTGGAACAGAAGACATGACGTGAGAAGGCTTTGGCTTGGTAGACATGACTTGAGCAGACTGTGGCTTGGCAGACGTGATCAGGCTTTGAAGCAGCAGGCATGACATGAACAATACCAGACATGACAGTGGGGACATGAAAATGTTCGGTAACACTTTCTATGAAGCCCGTATTTATAATACATTATAAGGGTATTCTTAAGGCATTATAATGAATGCATAATGCATTATAAAAAACCTTATAATATGTTATATCATCTCATGAGTATTCATAAGAACAGTTTTAATGTATTATAATTTGTACTTTTTTGTGGTTATAGCTTTTAAGAGAATGATTAAATCCTCATAGTTATAACATATTATAAGTCTCATATCTTGCCATGTTTCTCATGTCACTTTACTTAAAGCATACAAAGACCACTTATAAGTAATTATAATAATATTTCCGAAAGAACCCTAAGATCAGGTATCAGTTTAGATAAATGTGTAATATGAACAGTTTGATGATTTTGATGGTACCCTTCAGACAGCTTTTGATAAGTAACTCTGCAACTGCATGTCAGCTAGCAGTAATTATTATTATGCTGAATATATGCTAACACTAAATTTCGATGTTTCCCCAAAAGACAAACTATTATGTTATATTATAAGTAACTTTGCAAGTACATGAACATTCTACCTAGACCAACCATAACCTAAGCCTACTAATACTCTAAGGAGTGTTAGTTGGCATGTAGTTAGAAAGTTTAAGCTTATAGTCAATAGACTTAGGGGACCATCAAAATAAAACATAATATAATGTAAAAAATAAATGTAATATGATATAGTCCATTATAAATTAAGAAGATTTAATATGCCGTTCATTGTGTGTTATAAATGATCATAATCTTAAAAGTTATAACCTCAAATACTCAAGTATTATAATGTATTATAATTGTTGTTATGATTATTCATGAGATGGTATAACATATTATAAGGTTTCTTATAATGCATTATGCATTTATTATAATGCCTTAGAAATACCGTTATAATGTGTTATAAATAGGGGCTTCATAGAAAGTGTTACCAAATGTTCTTGTGGTGTGGGTACTGTTGGATTGTGGGGCTCCTCATCCGCAATCCCAACAGTAAAAGGTGACCCAGCCAGCAACAATGCAAAGTCAATATATTGCTCTAACGTCCAGGTAGAATCGGGAAACGGCATGAGTGAATAAATGGGTTCAGAAAGTCCTCCTCTGAAAAATATCATGAGACATACCTCATCAATAGTAGTATGATGTGCCAGTTCCAGAAAGTTCCCCACATAGTGCTCAATAGAATAATTTCCTTGGCGAAGACGGATTAGCTTGGTTTCTGTGCTCATGTTGGCTTGGTGTTTAGAAGCTGCTGTGTCTATGGTGATCTGTGTGGGAAAGCCGCTGGATCTGTGGTAGGCGAAGTATTCTGTAACCGCAGGACTCGACGACAGTGTTAATAGATCCAAATGCGAGCTTTATTACAGATCATTGTCAAAACAGGCAGGGTCAAATACCAGCAAACAGTAACATCCAGGGCAAGACAAAAGCGTTATCAAGAAATACAGGCGTGGGTCAAAATCCAAGAGGGCAGTCCAAAGTAACAAGATAACAAAACAGTGAAACAAGGTAAAACTATGGCTATGAAACAAAACTGTGGCAATGAAACAAAATTGCATGAAAACAAGGATAAATGCTTGGTAGAGTCTGCTACAGCAAAACAATACTTTGCGGGGCCTGTTTGGTCTAGGCCTCCTCACCCATGAAGCAGCAGAGGGAGCAAGAACAGTCAGTGCATGGGTGAGGGATCCCTCTGCTGGTGTGGCGTTACAATGTGACACTGATGACTGGAGTAATGATGCTGAGAATTTAGTTTTGATCACAGGAATAAATTACATTTTAAAATATTTTCATATTTTAAAAATATTTACATTTTAAAGTATTTTGGATCAAATAAATGTAGGCTTAATGAGCAGAAGGAAATTATTTAATAAAAATCTTTGAAAAAAACTTACTGTTCAAAAACTTTTGACTGGTAGTCTATTTTTTTCAGATACTGAAAAAAACATACACAAATGTCAGGGTATGTTAAAACTTCTCAAAATCCCTGGACACCAGGTTAAAGACTCAAAGTTGTTTGTACAATAGCATGCATATTTTGCGCTGCACTTGCAAGAGAAACTTTTTTGACTAAAACCACTTAATCTCTTACTTTGGTTGTTAACTATAGTTCTGTGAAAACAGGTTTATAAATGTGTCTCATTACAAGAGATGTGAACATTTGTGCAACCTGCAACAGAAACCATGTCGGTGGTGAAGGGGTATAAAAGCAGTCTCCTTAAATCCTTTATGCAGGAAATACCTTATATGAAATGCATTTATCATTTTAAGCCAAAATGTTTCTTCAAATTCTGATAAAAACAACAGCCTTGTGCATATAGCATGGTTGTGCTTCGGGTGATCCTTGAAAGAGTCCCAGCTCTGGGTCCTTTCTGATGCTGTCCCCTCCTCTCTCTCCCACTTGTGTGCTTTCTGTACTGTCCGGCATAAACAAAAACACCAAAAATAAAATTTCATAAAATACAAACCTTGATACTGTTGAATATTTTTAACTGAAAACACTCAATACAAAACAAGTCTTGTACAATACAGTGTTGTGCAAGTTACTTCCAAAACGTAATACATTATATATTACTAGTTACTGTCTTTTAATAGTAATTAGTTACATTACAATATTACTGTCTCTAAATTGTAATGCGTTACACTACTTTTAAGTTACTGTTGAGTTACTTTCATCAAAATATCCACAGATTATAAAATGCCAAAAAAAAGTTTATAGCTGCTCTTTATACATTAAATTTAGGATAGCTAGCATAAAATTATAAAAACATATTTAGGTAGGCCTACCGGTATGTCTATTAATGTTACGTTGTAGTTTAGGTTAAACACAGATCAGCACAAAACTCATTAATACTTTCATAAATTACACCGGTAAATAAAGTGAAGTGTTATAATGTACAATCGTTAAACACAATGAATAGCCTATAGGCTATTTTAAATGGTTTTCAGAACAACCAAGAATGAAGAATACAAGGTGCTAAACAAGCCAAAACGAATGAGGGTAAAAGCGAAACTAAAAACAAACGCTGTTGTTCTCGTGCAGCCTACCTCTCTCATTCTGCATCAATCCAATTAAATGTGTCCATATTCGTGATGTATTTGAATGCTAAACTATTATGTAAACCAGGATTTGTACTTAACGCGCTTATAAAACATGTTTGGCTCGAGCTCAGGCTGACGGCACGGATACTATGCAGTACGCACTATTTCATTTGACCAGTGACTGTATTTTATTCTTATAATTAACAGACTGCAACTTTTGCAACGCTGTGTGTGCGTGAGGCGCCGGGGCAATCGAATAGCGGAATAACTCCGTCATTTTTGGTCATACAGATCATTTATAACTGCAGTGTGTTTACTTTTATTTCTGTCATCTTGGTTTCCTTTCCGTGAACTTTCGTAGAGCGCCACTCCACACAAAAGTGAACCAAACTCAGCAGCATATGTCACTCAGTCTTTTCGTTTTGAAAATCAGATATATTTCGCGTAGGCCTATTCATCCATTTTATATGCGGACTATGATTTAATAAAAACAGATTTAGTCATTTTTAGCTTATTTTTTGTTGCTTATGCGCTCGTCCGTCGTTTTTCTCTTCTCCGACTCCGCAGCTCTCATCATTAGTTTAGTGTTACTGGCACCAGTCTAGATGTTTCTAGGAGTTACTCGTGCTGTTTCTCCATAACGGGAGTGCGTCCATCTCATAAATGTAGAATCCGTCTCTGCAGTCATCTCAGCCATCGAATTCCAGCAACAGGAAGACAAAATATTTTACTTGTGGACTTTTTTAATTCACAAATTAATGTTGAGTTAAAATATGTTGATGTAACTTGCGTTACTGAGATTGTAACGAGTAATTATTACCCAAATTGTATTAGTAATGCGTTATATTACCGCGTTACAGCAAAAAGTAATAAACTACTGTAACATATTACTTTTGTAATGCGTTACTCCCAACACTGGTACAATATTTTTACTTCACAGTCCAATAACAGTGGAGTTGGAAACAAAGTGCACAACACTTCATTAAACACATTTTTACTTATTCAGATTAAAGTTATAATATTAACCAATTATTCCCAGTCTTTCAGAGCCCAGAATCCTAAATATACACTGTATATAGTGAAACAAGTAAAATCATATTAAGTACATTTGTATTAAATTAAATAAACCTATAACAAAAGATCAATGAATCTCTACCAGAACTGACAGTGCAAAGTAGCAGATGAACAATTCCTTACCAAACTGCCAATAAACTGGATCCATAATGGCTCTACAAGGGGAAAGAATAAATGGTTTTGTAGCGTCTGCCTAATATCAGTGATAACAGTTAGGCCGTATGCCTTAGAGACCCTGTTAGCCTTTTGACATTTGCATATAAATTAAAGAGATAGCTTGTCCCTCTACATTTATATGGGTGTTAAATGGCCCATGGTTCCCTCCTCACTACCACATAGATGCTAAACAGATCAACTTTTCTCTCCCCATTGGACTTCAAAGGGATTCCAACGAGGAGACCATCACCCACTCGGTGCCAGGCACGAGACGCCTGGCCACAGACTACCTTACAATACACAAACACACATACACAAAGACTTTTTCCTTATTTAGCCTATAATTAATCGGTCACAAATGTATCTGGTATATGCATGTGTTGTTTGTATGTTTCCCTATCATATTTGCCTAGTTACCTAGTTATCTGTATTAGTTAACCCTTTGAATGCTTATATTATAGTATGAAAGTATCTTTGGTTTATCTAGATGCTTCGTTCTTGGTATCAAAATGATCTGCTCTTCATTTTCTAAACAATTATGTATGCTATGTGATTAGAAGATGCATCATATTGTTTACACTGTATTTTGGGTAAAACTGAAACAATTTCACAGACCAGCCATAAACATGCAAATGGGCCATAAAGTGGAGACTAAGAAATTTGTCCCGCTCAAAAATCCAAGCTTTGGATTGGCCGGTCCATTCAAACGTGGGTGTGACAGGGAAACTTTGAAAAGATTGGGGCTCAAGCAGATCCTCTCTCTTCTGAAGGGCTCTCTTGCCTTTTAAGCTTTTTTCTTCCTGAACCTTCTGGACCTTCTGGATCACTGAGTCTAACTTTCGGTAGTTTTATCTTCAAATAACTTTGTAGACTTGTTGTGGATTTTCCTATCTTCAGAAGAACTACAGAAACTTCCAGCTCACTCTCCTAAAGGAATCCATCCAGAAACTCCATTGTTTACCGCATCAGGACTCTTGTTCAGCAACAAAGCCAATGCAAGTATCTATTTACAGCTATTTTAGATGCGTTGAAGTTGAGCCCCTTTTTAAGGTGAATTGATTCTTTGATGATTCTCATTAGGTTGTGGTTATTTGATACTAAATACTACCATTCTTCTTCTTATTCTTCTCTCTCTCTTTCCTTACTTACTTTCTTTATGCATATATGTGTTTAATTAGTTTAGTCGTTTGGGTAACACTTTATTTCGATGGTCCATCTGTTGACACTCTACTAGTTATCAGAATTCATTTAGTTGCATGTCAACAGTGCATCAGTTGACATTCAACAACATTGTTTCAACAGACAAGCAACATACATTCAACTAACTGCCTGTAGATTATAAGGTGCTTTTTAATTTCTAATCTATAGATTTTACAAAAAGTGCATGTTGACTGTCAGTATGTCTTTTTCAACATGTTATTAACTAATAGTCAGCTAACTTTTTGTAGATTGTGTTACCATCCTCTAAATTGTTTACCAATTTATTAAAATTAATCTGTCAGTTGATAGTCTACAGTCATGTCAACATATGATCAACAGCATATTATATCATCCTTACTTAAGAGCCTCAAATGCATCAAATGAATAATTACTTAACCATCTCATTTTTATCAAAATCACTAGTTCGTTATCTGTTGATAGTTAACTAAATATTAGTTGTGCATCTGTTGTGTGTCAACTAATCTAAAGTTTACATTCAGCAGACTATTAGTAGGCATTCTCAACTAAGCATTTATAGATATATTTTAGGACTATCCAATTAAAGTGAAAAACAGTTGATAACAGTAGAAAGTCTATAAGCTATCAACAGAACACATACAAGCATGCATTAATTGTATGCAATATATTTGCAGTTTAAAATGAAAGTCAATACCAGACAATGAAAATACAATAGAACAAACACTACAGGCAGGATATTGGAGAAAGTTGTTTTATTAACAATATATTTACACAAACCCACTGTTTGCTAGTGTATCCGATCTGAGCAGTCTGATTATGTGTTTGACATCAATTAACAAATATTTATATGTAAAACCAACGTGATCTCATGATAATTCGTATTTAATTTACGTAAAATGTGGTTCTACAAAATGTACATTTACTTACGTTTTTCCAGACACTAAAACGTACAACACTGACGTATTTACAGCATCTAAATGCACAAATACATACGTATTTTTTAGCATTTTAACGTACAATACTAACATATTGACGACACCTAAAAACAAATCCTTGTGGATACTGAAATCGCAGCACTGATTTAATTATTATTGCCGTTTTTAGTTGTCATACAAATTGCCTTTTGTATTCAACTGCATTATTAAATAATTTAATATTTTACTTAATGTAGTTTGTTATAGAAATGGAGACGTTTGTATGCCGGAGAACAACATGTTTATTAGCTCGCATCAGGAGCTCATATCCCATAAAACAACATTTATAACTGAATCGAGAAAACGTATAACCACAATGGGGGCATACCAGGACCGGAAAGACCATATATGTACATAGCCTTCTTAAACACAGTCTGAATGCATTTTAACTATATTGGACATCATTTATCTACATCCCCTTTCCTTAGTTTGTATTTCCTTAGTTAACTCTGCAACTTCAAAACATCTTTAAAACATCTAGAAATTGCAAAACTTAAATTGTAACTGAAAATGACAACTAAATATCAGAATTACTCTTTGCAATAACGTTCTTTACGTTAGATTCTCGACAACATATGTAGTTATTAAACAGAGTACTTAGGATTGGGCTTGGAAACCCGACCATATCTAGTACGGTATGGCAACTTTTGATCTGTTGGCTCAGCTGGAATGTTCTCTTCAGCATGCACAGCCTCTTTAGACACATTGTTGCTGTCTGGCATAGATTTGAGTTGTGACAACAAGTCTTCCAGATCGGCTTGTGTACAGTGTGGGACAGGTTCTTTTACAGGGAGTAGATGGCGACGATTTCTCCTGTACTCTTTACCGTCGGACTCCACAATATACGATCTGGGCTTGGTGAGAGTTGTCCTAACAACTCCAATCTTGTCGTGTCCTTTTGTTGTTTGCATCCTCACTACTTGGGATTCATGTAGTGGAGATAGTGGCTTGCTCCTTTTATCATAGAACATCTTCTGCATTTGCCTCTTTTTGGAAAGCTGTTCTTTGACTTTCACAGTGTCCTTTGACCTTGGCTTCAGCATCTGCTTGCTGATTGGCATGTTGGTACGTGTTACCCTGGACATCAATCTCTGTGCCGGTGAACCCAGTATCTTATCCCGAGGAATGTTGCGGATGTTCAACAAATTCAAATACAAATCTGTCCCATCCCTCTTAGTGGTTTCGAGCAGGCGCTTTACACTACGAACAGCTCTTTCAGCGAGACCGTTCGCCTGTGGAAATTCAGGACTACTAGTGATGTGACAAAAGTCCCATGAACTTGTAAAGTCTCTGAAAATCTGGCTCGTGAACTGGGTGCCGTTATCGGTGATAAGCTTTAGAGGAATGCCGTGCACAGAGAAGTGCCTCTTCAGTTTGTTGATGACGTTTTGTGAAGTCAAGTTTCTAAGTGGATTTATTTCAAACCACCCAGAGTATGAATCTACCAGCACTAGGTACTGTTGGCTGTTCCAGTCAAATATGTCAGTGGCAACGACAGACCAAGGCAGTTCTGGGATCTCATGTAGGTGCAATGGCTCCTTTTGTTGATGTGGTTTCAAAGCATTGCATATGCTGCAGGACTGCACAAAGTTGTCAATGTCCTGTGTCATAGTCAACCAGAAGACGGCATCGCGTGCTCTGCGTTTGGTCGCTTCGGCTCCTGCATGACCTTTGTGCAGGATCTGTAGATATTCACTCTGTAGGCTGTGAGGAATTACAACTCTTGTTCCCTTTGTGATGATTCCATCCTCAATACTGAGCTCATCCCTGAAAGGAAAGAAGGGTTTTAGTTGCACAGGAACACTCTGAATCTTCTTTGGCCAGCCGTGCTTGATGGTGTTGCACAGAACTTGCAGAGAGCTGTCTTTTTCAGTGTGTTCTCTGAGCTCTTGCAGCCGGTTGACTGAAATCATTTGGACAGCCATCACCTCGAAATCCTCCTCGTCTTTGAGATCTGTCACCTTTCTGGGAGCACGTGACAGTGTGTCAGCCAGATAGAGCTGCTTTCCTTTTTTGTATGTAAGAGTCAGATTGAACTTGTGCAGCTTCAGTATCATTCGCTGGAGTCGTGTTGGAGCTGTATGTAGGGGTTTGTTCAGAATCGTGACAAGGGGCTGATGGTCTGTTTCCACCAAGACCGGTTTCCCATAGATGTAGTCATAGAACTTCTGACAGGCGAAGACCACTGCCAATAGCTCTTTCTCGATTTGAGCATACCTCATTTCCGTTTCAGTGAGAGTGCGTGAGGCATAGCTAATAGGCTGATCATTCTGTAGACATGCTGCGCCTAATCCATATTGAGAAGCATCACATGTGATGGTCACAGGTTTGCCTACATACTTTACTTTACTTTATTGTTCAGCCTTGGCTGAAAATTGGTCTTTGGTCTCGCTTACACAGACAAAACAATTCACATTTCAATACAATACACAAACACATCAAAATAAATAACTAATACATTCATCCCTCCTAAAAACACTGTAGTCTTACCCTTTGTTCAAAAGACTTATTGCATATGGGGCAAAGGTGTGTCTGTATATTACTTTAATTGCTTTCAATGTCCTATAACGGCGCCCAGATGGTAACAATTCAAAGGCATAGTTCAGAGGGTGTGTTGTATCTCTGCTTATAGCCAAAGCTTTCCTCCTAACTGCCATATCATACAGCTGATCAATCGATTTTTGCTTAACTTCTATAATTTTGCTTGCCATCCTTATAATCCTATTTAATTTTACTTTATTTACTGATGTTATTCGCCCAAACCAAGCCGTTATATTATACCCTAAAACACTTTCAATTAAACTAATATAAATTCTTTGTAAGGAAAATTCTCTCAGTTTCCGTAGCAAATATAGCCTCTGATTTGCTTTCTTGCAGATAAAATCCACATTACCAGAAAAATTTAATTTACAATCAATCATAGTTCCCAAATACTTAAAAACCTTCACAATTTCCACTGGTTGATCACATAACGTCATTTCTGTTAAGGGTTCTGGATGATTCAAAATCAATTCTTTTGTCTTCCCAACATTTATCATTAGAGAACTTGCTTTACACCATTTTTCTAATTTCAAAACATGCTCTTCATACTCATAATTAATACAATCCTTCCATAAGAGTGCAACTAGTGCCATATCGTCTGCATATTTATACAGTTTATAATTTGTACTCTGAATTTGCATCTCATTTGTATAGACAGAAAATAATAGGGGCGACAAAACACATCCTTGAGGTGCTCCTGTATTTGAAAACATAATATCTGATTTAACCCCCCTGATGCAAACTTGTTGTGATCTATCTGTTAAAAAATTTTTAATCCAGTGAATTATTACTCCATTCACTCCTAAAGCTAAGAGACGTTCTAAAAGTACATGTATCTGCATCGTATTAAATGCAGACGTGTAATCAATAAAAAGAACACGTGCATATGCCTTTGCTTGTTGTAAGTGACTAGCAGTTGTATCAACCATAGTGAGTGTAGCATCCTCTGTCCCTCTTTGAGACTTATACGCAAATTGCAATACATCTAGGTGCTCAGATACATATGATTTAAGGTGATAACTAATAACCCTTTCCATGCATTTAGCAAGTATTGATGTTAAGGCTACAGGGCGGAAATCCTCAAGTTTTTTCGCCCCAACTTTTTTCGGAATGGGCCGTATAAATGACAGTTTCCACATATTAGGCACAGTCTGAGAATCTAATAAAAACTGAAATAATTTTGTTAAAGGGTCCGTTAATTCATTTGCACATGTCTTTAAGACATGGCCCCTAAGGCCATCTGGACCTGGTGCTTTACAGGACTTAATTTGTTTAAGATACATTCTAGTTTGTTCACTTCTCAAACAGATAGGTGAACCCACAGGAATCCTGGCACTAATTTCATCAACCTTATCTCTTTTGCCAACTACATCATATCTTCCATAAAACCTGTTTAATTCATTTACCCATTTTAAAATATCTGTGTCTATAATATCATTATCAAGACCTTTTAAATCACGCCCCATCATCTTATTTAAACCTTGCCAAGCACTCCTTGGATCATGATTTGCTAACTGATCCTCTACCTTACATTTAAAATCAATTTTCGCTTTTTGTATCATAGCTCTTAGTTCCTTTCTTTTTACCTTAAATCCCTCAAAATCATTTTCACGAAAAGCTATATTTTTCTCATTAAGGTATTTCTTCAGATCTTTAGTAAACCATGGCTTGTTATTTGAAAAGATTTTAACCACTTTAGTATCAATAACAGTTTCTTCACAAAATTGGATATAAGAAGTGATACAGTCTGTTAATTCATGAGGGTCTCTGCATGAGTCAAAGAAAACATCCCAGTTCGTGGTGCAAAAACAGTCCTTTAACATGTCCGCTGTATCCTTATTCCAGACCTGGATTTTCTTTTCCACCGGTTTCTCACTTCTGACACGTTGTCTGTATTTTGGCAGTAAATGAATTACATTATGATCTGATCTGCCAATAGGTGCTCTACATATTGCCCTATATGCATCCGCGATGTTACCATAACACAGATCCAATGTACGAGAGAAACGGGTTGGGCAATCAATATATTGCTGCAGGTTCGGAATAGTCTCACTTAATGAAAGAGTATTAAAGTCCCCCAGTATGAGCACTGGTTGATCTGCCGACTTTGTCAGGATCCTATTAAAGCACTCTGAAATGTGCTCAGCTGCCTCGCTGTTATTAGGTCCCGGTACATACACAAGGAGTATGGTTATTCGACCAAACTCCCGCAGCAGATAATAAGGTCTAAACGATACACCCAAAATTTCATAATCTGGGGTACATGCCTGTTCAATTACAGTATACTGCGATGCCCAATTCTTATCAACATATATACAGAGTCCCCCACCAACAGATTTTCGTGATTTTACCTTATCCCTGTCGGCTCGGATTGTGGTAAATCCCTCGATGTCCACATTATGATTTTCATTTAACCAAGTTTCCGTAAAACAGATGAGATTGCTGCTCCTAAATTCCTCCTCTCGTTTCACTCGGAGTGCAACTTCGTCCATCTTATTATTGAGAGATCTCACATTAGACAGCGTGATCACCGGGAGTGGATGATAACGTCCGCGTCTCCGCAGTCTGTTGCGTATTCCTCCCCTCGAACCTCTTTTCTTTATTCTTGTTTTCCTTCTTTTATGCAGACACAAACTTGATGGAATCTCCTTCTCCACCGCATAGTTCTTATGTTGCAGGGATAGCAAAAAGTCTCTCGAATAAGTCCTTGGCGCCAATAACGCCAATCGATCTTCAAAGGCTTCGCCCGCTAGCACCACTCCAGCCAACGCCACGACCACACAGATCACGAACACATTCATACTTTCAAATTTAAAATAACAACAGCAATAAATAAATTTAAAAAAACGGCAAATGAAAAACTGATCACACAAACAAACAAAAAAAAAAAAACACCACGAGACAACAGCGAGACACAGGGTCAGCAGCAGGCCGCGCCCCCGGAAGAAGTATTTCAGCACTGGTGGGAATGTAATGCACTTTTTTAGTGTGTCAAATGCCTCTTGTTGTTGCTGTGACCAGCACCAAGCTATGTCCCTGTGGAGCAGCTGTCGTAGTGGTGCTGCCAGCTCACTGAAATTTGGGATGAATTTGCCGAGGTAGTTAGCCATGCCCAAGAAACGTTGCAAAGCAGCTTTGTCATTTGGCGGTGGCATTTCTGTTATGGCCTGTATTTTAGCTGGGTCTGGTTTTAATCCATGTTCTGTGAACAGGTGGCCCACATAACTGACTTCTCTAAGCCTGAACTTACACTTTTGTGGGTTGAGTTTCAGATTCACTTGCCGTGCTCTGTTTAGAACTTTCCTCAAATTCTCGTCATGCTCCTTCTCCCCTTTTCCTCCAACGATGTCGTCTACGATTATGGCACATGGAAAGCCTGTGAAGATCTGTTCCATTGCCCGCTGGAACACCTCTGATGCCGAATTAATGCCAAAGGGCATGCGCAAAAAACGATATCTGCCAAAGGGTGTTGCAAAAGCGGTGCACAGGGAAGATTCATG
Source organism: Garra rufa (assembly GCF_049309525.1). Taxonomy (NCBI): domain Eukaryota; kingdom Metazoa; phylum Chordata; class Actinopteri; order Cypriniformes; family Cyprinidae; genus Garra; species Garra rufa. The sequence continues at coordinate 18,291,194 of NC_133372.1, read as the reverse complement.
GTCTAGCTTAATTTGCCAGAATGAGCTTTTAGCGTCAAGCACTGAGAAGACACTGGCATTGGACATTTGTGAAGCTACCTCTTCTACTGTGCGCATAGGATGGTGAGGGCGCATAAGAGCTTCATTTAGATCCCGTGGATCGATGCATAGACGGATCTTGTCAGTGTCTTTCTTATGTGTGGCGACCATTGAGGACACCCACTGTGTGGGCTCTGAAATGGGTGTTATAACGCCCAATTTCGTCATGTTTTTCAGTTCTGCTTCTACTTTGTCCCGCATTGCCACAGGTATTCTGCGAGGGGGCCGCACCACTGGAGTAATGTCTGGGTTGATCTTCATTGAATATGTCACAGGTAAGGTTCCTAACTGATCGTCAAACAGGTCAGCATACTCTGTGAATATTTCTTGTGAAAGGTTTTGATTTTTGTTGAGATCAATTCCATGCACTTCTTCTTTGAGAGATATCAAGTTCATTTTTAAACAGTCTGGCAGGCCCAGCAATGATTTGACATTTTTATCAACAACATGAAACTGCAACAAGTGTGATTTTTGTTTGCTGGTCAAGCATTGCAGCATCACAGTTCCCTGTGTTTGAATCACGGTGCCTCCATATGCCACTAATGTTGCTTTTGACTTTTCTTGGATTTTCTCTTCTTTTCTCACTGCTTGGTACGTTTCAGTTGAAATGACATTGCACTTTGCTCCTGTGTCAATTTTAAGCTCAAGGGGCTTACCATTTACTGTTAGGCTGCAGTGTATTTCTTGCTTGTTAGTTGTACGATGATTTAGTGCATCTATTTCACTGGCACCAAGACATAGCCCGTCGATATGAAATGACTCCTCGCTGCTGTCTGTGTTTACATCAGTGATTTGATGAATGAATTTGGAATTGTCTTTTGATGCAGATCGGCACTGGGACTTGAAATGATTCAACTTTTTACAACGGTGACATTGTTGTCCAAAAGCTTTGCATTGATCACGCTTTGCTGGATGATTTCCACGACAATTTTTACAGTTAACAATGTTCTTTGTCCCGCTCGCTTGTTTTTGTTGCGGTTGCTGCCGGCGCATAATGGCGTTTCTCCCTTTTGCGTTAAAGTGAACGGCATCAACGCTCGTATGCCCGCTACGCGGTGCAGCCAGCACCTTTGTGTGATGCTCGGTTAATTCGCTGATTTGGCATATTTTAACAGCTTTCGCAAGAGTTAGATCACTCTCTCTGAGCAACACTCTTCTCACGCTATCATTCTCTATGCCGCACACCAGTCTGTCTCTGATTAATTCGTCTGTGAGCGCACCAAAGTTACATGTTTTTGCTTTATTTCTTAGTGTACTCACGTAAGCCTCGATGGTTTCCCCTGGTTTTTGATTCCTGGTATTAAACGAATGTCTCTCCATCGTCACGTTTGTCTCCGGACTGCATACTTCTCTGAATTTTCGCTTTAAACATTCTGGATCTTCTCTTGACTCCGCTGGTGTAACTACATCTTGCCCATTAGCAGCCAGTATCGCTGGAGCATACGTGAATGAACGCTCTCTCTCAATTGCCTCTGGTCCCGCAAGATTGAGGAGTATGTAGGCTTTAGTTTTATCTGGCTTTTCACTGTGGGCTGCTGCGATGAATATGTCGAATTCCAGTTCGAATTTTCGCCAGTTTTCTGCTATGTTGCCGTCGAAGATCAGCGGGTCAGGTCGGCGAAATCCTTCGGCCATTATGTCCTCTTTATTTTCTTTCTTTCTTGAGTATTTTAACTTCTGACACCATGTAGTTTGTTATAGAAATGGAGACGTTTGTATGCCGGAGAACAACATGTTTATTAGCTCGCATCAGGAGCTCATATCCCATAAAACAACATGTATAACTGAATCGAGAAAACGTATAACCACAAGGGGGCATACCAGGACCGGAAAGACCATATATGTACATAGCATTCTTAAACACAGTCTGAATGCATTTTAACTATATTGGACATCATTTATCTACAATTAATATGAAATTATAACATTAACTTACATTCTGTTCTGTGATTTCGGTTACCAGCTCGTTTCCAAGAACAGGTCTACAAAATGTTCCACAAGACTACACTTTAAACAATTAAAATAAATGACATTTCTGCAATCGTTTAACCATTCATGTAATATTAATTAACTTTGTTTGCAGTGGTGGGAGTCGTGGGACCATGGGCGTCGGAACCATTGTACTTGGGTGGGACAGGACCCACCCACTTTTGAAGACCAATGATATTGGACCCACCCGCTTTTACCGAGTATGTCTTTGCACTTTTCAGAGCGCCGTTAGACTCAGTCAAATCCATTGTATGAGGTATGCCTTAATAAATTAAACTCCATTTAGCTACAGCCTTAAATTACATGCTGTGGTTTCCTCAAATTCATTCCACTTGGCTTATTCAGAGTCCATATCAATTAAACTCATTCCGGCTTTTCACTAGTCGGTCGTGCCTGCTGCACTCCCGAGACACAGCAAAGTAAAGCAGCGTAACTTCTGCTCAGAAACACCTAACCCTAGCTGATACTTTATTTCAACTTTTCGATTATTTCATTAATTCACAAATAAACAAATGCCTTTCCGATATGATATAAGTGAAAAGGGAGACGATTTCGAAAATGATTTCACCAAAAGGCGAACGCGAACTCGGGTCTTCCGCGTCAAAAACGATACGATTGTGGTATTATCACTTACGCCACTGAAATTGTTCTTTTATGGTTGTCTTTTGTAATATTTGTACTGTGTAAAAACCAGGTAAAAACACATTAAATAAAAGGCACACGACTACAGAATATGCCATATACTCAAAGATTATAGAATAAAGGGACTTATTTTTTTCTGGAGGACCCACCCACATTTATTTTGCTTCCGACGCCCATGGAGTAATCAATATTAAAATTACTGATATTTTACTGAACTGTGCTGCTCTCAGGGCAGGAGTAATCAATATTAAAATTACTGATATTTTACTGAACTGTGCTGCTCTCAGGGCAGGAGTAATCAATATTAAAATTACTGATATTTTACTGAACTATACGCTGCTCTCAGGGCAGGAGTAATCAATATTAAAATTACTGATATTTTACTGAACTATACGCTGCTCTCAGGGCAGGAGTAATCAATATTAAAATTACTGATATTTTTACTGATCTGTAGCTGCTCTCAGGGCAGGAGTAATAAATATTAAAATTACTGATATTTTAACTGAACTGTAGCTGCTCTCAGGGCAGGAGTAATCAATATTAAAATTACTGATATTTTACTGAACTGTGCTGCTCTCAGGGCAGGAGTAATCAATATTAAAATTACTGATATTTTACTGAACTGTGCTGCTCTCAGGGCAGGAGTAATCAATATTAAAATTACTGATATTTTACTGAACTGTGCTGCTCTCAGGGCAGGAGTAATCAATATTAAAATTACTGATATTTTAACTGAACTGTAGCTGCTCTCCGGGCAGGAGTAATCAATATTAAAATTACTGATATTTTACTGAACTGTGCTGCTCTCAGGGCAGGAGTAATCAATATTAAAATTACTGATATTTTAACTGAACTGTAGCTGCTCTCAGGGCAGGAGTAATCAATATTAAAATTACTGATATTTTACTGAACTGTGCTGCTCTCAGGGCAGGAGTAATCAATATTAAAATTACTGATATTTTAACTGAACTGTAGCTGCTCTCAGGGCAGGAGTAATCAATATTAAAATTACTGATATTTTAACTGAACTGTAGCTGCTCTCAGGGCAGGAGTAATCAATATTAAAATTACTGATATTTTACTGAACTGCGGCTGCTCTCAGGGCAGGAGTAATCAATATTAAAATTACTGATATTTTACTGAACTGCAGCTGCTCTCAGGGCAGGAGTAATCAATATTAAAATTACTGATATTTTTACTGAACTGTAGCTGCTCTCAGGGCAGGAGTAATCAATATTAAAATTACTGATATTTTTACTGAACTGCTGCTGCTCTCAGGGCAGGAGTGATCGATATTAAAATTACTGATATTTTTACTGAACTATACGCTGCTCTCAGGGCAGGAGTAATCAATATTAAAATTACTGATATTTTTACTGAACTGCGGCTGCTCTCAGGGCAGGAGTAATCAATATTAAAATTACTGATATTTTACTGAACTATAGGCTGCTCTCAGGGCAGGAGTAATCAATATTAAAATTACTGATATTTTTACTGAACTGCGGCTGCTCTCAGGGCAGGAGTAATCAATATTAAAATTACTGATATTTTACTGAACTGTAGCTGCTCTCAGGGCAGGAGTAATCAATATTAAAATTACTGATATTTTTACTGAACTATACGCTGCTCTCAGGGCAGGAGTAATCAATATTAAAATTACTGATATTTTACTGAACTGTGCTGCTCTCAGGGCAGGAGTAATTAATATTAAAATTACTGATATTTTTACTGAACTATACGCTGCTCTCAGGGCAGGAGTAATCAATATTAAAATTACTGATATTTTACTGAACTGCGTTCTGCTCTCAGGGCAGGAGTAATCAATATTAAAATTACTGATATTTTACTGAACTATACGCTGCTCTCAGGGCAGGAGTAATCGATATTAAAATTACTGATGTTTTACTGAACTGTGCTGCTCTCAGGGCAGGAGTAATCAATATTAAAATTACTGATATTTTTACTGAACTATACGCTGCTCTCAGGGCAGGAGTAATCAATATTAAAATTACTGATATTTTACTGAACTATACGCTGCTCTCAGGGCAGGAGTAATCGATATTAAAATTACTGATATTTTACTGAACTATACTCTGCTCTCAGGGCAGGAGTAATCAATATTAAAATTACTGATATTTTTACTGAACTATACGCTGCTCTCAGGGCAGGAGTAATCAATATTAAAATGACTGATATTTTACTGAACTGCAGCTGCTCTCAGGGCAGGAGTAATCAATATTAAAATTACTGATATTTTTACTGAACTGCAGCTGCTCTCAGGGCAGGAGTAATCAATATTAAAATTACTGATATTTTACTGAACTATACGCTGCTCTCAGGGCAGGAGTAATCAATATTAAAATTACTGATATTTTTACTGAACTATACGCTGCTCTCAGGGCAGGAGTAATCAATATTAAAATTACTGATATTTTACTGAACTGTAGCTGCTCTCAGGGCAGGAGTAATCAATATTAAAATTACTGATATTTTACTGAACTGTAGCTGCTCTCAGGGCAGGAGTAATCAATATTAAAATTACTGATATTTTACTGAACTATACGCTGCTCTCAGGGCAGGAGTAATCAATATTAAAATTAATGATATTTTTACTGAACTGTAGCTGCTCTCAGGGCAGGAGTAATCAATATTAAAATTACTGATATTTTACTGAACTATACGCTGCTCTCAGGGCAGGAGTAATCAATATTAAAATGACTGATATTTTTACTGAACTGTAGCTGCTCTCAGGGCAGGAGTAATCAATATTAAAATTACTGATATTTTACTGAACTGTGCTGCTCTCAGGGCAGAAGTAATCAATATTAAAATTACTGATATTTTACTGAACTATACGCTGCTCTCAGGGCAGGAGTAATCAATATTAAAATTACTGATATTTTTACTGAACTGTAGCTGCTCTCAGGGCAGGAGTAATCAATATTAAAATTACTGATATTTTACTGAACTGTGCTGCTCTCAGGGCAGGAGTAATCAATATTAAAATTACTGATATTTTACTGAACTATACGCTGCTCTCAGGGCAGGAGTAATCAATATTAAAATTACTGATATTTTTACTGAACTGTAGCTGCTCTCAGGGCAGGAGTAATCAATATTAAAATTACTGATATTTTACTGAACTGTGCTGCTCTCAGGGCAGGAGTAATCAATATTAAAATTACTGATATTTTACTGAACTGTAGCTGCTCTCAGGGCAGGAGTAATCAATATTAAAATTACTGATATTTTACTGAACTGTAGCTGCTCTCAGGGCAGGAGTAATCAATATTAAAATTACTGATATTTTTACTGAATTGTGTAGCAGCCTCTGAATAGGTTTTTTCTATATTGATATATTTTGGTATATTTTTTTCCGTTCATTTTTACTAGTTTTATTGTAGTAAATATGCATTCAAGTTTTTTTTCATCATTACTTTTATAAATCAGACAATTTCTGTATTATTGATTTGTCTTTTATTTTATTTTTCAGTTACCTGGAGGAGATGGCAGTAATTGGACAAATCACAGGAGCTAACACTGAAGAGGCATCTAATGCTGCAGAGTCCAAAATGGAGATCTATGAAAAAATTGTGTACATTTTGTTTTAACTCCTACTGTTTTTCATGTGGTCATTATGTTGCTGTCTGAGGAAATCAATTCAAAATTAACTGTTTTCCTTTTTGTCCACTGTTTAACACCATATGCTAACTGTTGTACTTTGCTGTAATTTGCATGCATATTTATTACTGAAAAAAAAGTGCTGAAATGCTAGAAAGTATTTACAAAAACAATATTTCATAACTGCTGCAGCACAGCGAGTGAAATGGGTTGAAATTGGTCATAATTATGGCAGTAACATGGATACAGTACAATTTTAAAATATGTATATAGGCCTACAATTACATTTGCAATCAAAATTATTTATCCCCCCCAGAGACTGCAGTACTTACCAAATACAAGCTTTTCTGAAAATCCAGGGCCCTCATTTATCAACAATGCGTAGAAAAGGTTTTATATTTTGTCCTACGAATGAAATTTACAATGTAAGTACAAAAAAAATCCATATTTGTCAAACATGCGTATGTGGTTCTTATAAGTAATCATCAATCATTAAAAGTATTGATCAATACAGAAGTTAAGTGCATTTTGCTTAAAATAAATATAATTATCTGCCAGTGGGGTAAGAAACAACCTTGTTTTAAGAAAATTTTCCTTACCCCTCTGGCAAATAATTTAACTAGTTTTAAGCAAAATTCACTTTTTTTTCAGATTTTTTTAAATAGTATTTTATTAAATTTGAATTTATTCTTATTATTCCAAGCATACAACATTTAATTTATAGCAGACAACCATTCTACTGGTCATATGATCACACATCTTGCTTCCCCACTGCAGATAAATTGAATATCACTGAGGTGCCATACATTTTTACATGCTGTATGTTGCTATCATCCGAATAGAGCTTCTCTGACAGAGTTGACTTGGTGATACGTAAATATAATTGTAAAAGGTCCCAGTGTCAATTTTTGTGCAATCACTTAATGTTCTCATAGGCTATTGCAGAGAATTTAAGACTTGTAATTCAAAAAAAATAGCAAATGTTTTTTTTTTTTTGTGCTGTTAATGTTGTATCATTCAATGTCTGTTGTACAGATTTGTGTAAGAATAAAATGAAAAATGTTGATTGAAAATGATGTTTACGGGTCCAATATTAAAATAAAATAATCAAGTTTAATATGTCATTTATTTCTTTTTTATTAAATTACACATAAATCCAGTGAATTAAATCCAGAAACATTTCACAACAAAATGGTATAGCAAAGATCATTAAACTGCTGTAGTTTTAACTGGTTGATATCATCATTCCTAGAGGTTTTTAAGTTCTTTATTTCTTTAAGACACTAGTCAACAAATTTGAATGTGCTCCCTTTAAACCAAGGCCATAGGTTGCCTTGCCAAATATCTTCTCAAAGCCAGTTTCTTGGAGTCTTCAGAATTGTTCCTGCAATTGAAATGCATAAAGAATTGTTTCAATTTACACTGGTAGTCATGAAAAAAAGAAAAAAAAGAAAGAAAGTGATAAAAAAAAGAACTTGGAAAAGGTAAATACTTTGGCAATAAAACCAAATGCAATAATGCTGTACAAATACAAATATTCACTATGTGGCAAACATATGAATTGTAACAGAAACTTTTTTTTTTTTTTTTTTTTACCTCATCAGGAAGCTGCTGATACAAAGTGAATATGACCAGAGTTTTTGTTTCTTTCCTATTCTGGTCTCGCTGTCCTGAGAAAAAAAAACAATGTATTGTTACAGAGCATTATTATTATTATTAATTGCAGGCAAGATATATGTGACCCTGGACCACAAAACCAGTCTTAAGTCGCTGGGGTATATTTGTAGCAATAGCCAAAAATACATTGTATGGGTCAAAATTATTGATTTTTCTTTTATGCCAAAAATCATTAGCATTTTAAGTAAAGATCATGTTCCATGAAGATTTTTTTGTAAAATTCCTACTGTAAACCTATCGAAATGTAATTTTTGATTAGCAATATGCATTGTTAAGAACTTAATTTGGACAACTTTAAAGGTGATTTTCTCAGTATTTTGATTTTTTTGCATCCTCAGATTCCTGATTTTCAAATAGATGTATCTCGGCCAAATATTGTCCTATCCTAACAAACCATACATCAATAGAAAGCTTATTTATTGAGTATTCATATGATGTATACATCTCAGTTTTGTAAAATTTAACCTTATGACTGGTTTTGTGGTCCAGGGTCACATATATGCAACCAATCAGTTATAATATTTTTTTCTTAGAACACTGTATTCTTAGAGTCCAGCTCAAATCCTGTTTAAACAAACCTGTCTGTAATTATCAAGTGTTCTTGAAGATCTTAATTAGCTGGTTAATGTTTGTTTGATTAAGTCTGAACCTGATTTTGTAGGAAGGTAGATCTCCAGGAACAGGATTGATTTAAACCAGGTTTATTGTTTCTTAAGATAATCCAAGGAAACCATGGAATAAGGAAAACATTTAAATGTACAAAGCTGGGACTTGGGATGCTCTAGGAAAAAATTGGAATTTCTTGAGGTGGTATTTGGCTTGTGTGATAAAGGGTTAAAACAAACAATGCACGATGGAAATGCATTTGAAATGGGGATGGCATAACCCGACGAACCAGCGAACCAATCCTGTTGCACAGCATCTGAAATGTTTTTAAGGTCAGTCTTAAATTCCCATGAAAAGTATAGTCATACAGAAATACTTTGATGTGAGTACACTACAAATAACTGTAATATGAACCTATTGATTACTCCTGTCCTGAGAGCAGCGTGTATTTCATTAAAAATGTCAGTTATACGAACCTATTCAGTACTCCTGCCCTGAGAGCAGCTGCAGTTCAGTAAAAATATCAGTAATTTTAATATTGATTACTCCTGCCCTGAGAGCAGCAGCAGTTCAGTAAAAATATCAGTAATTTTAATATTGATTACTCCTGCCCTGAGAGCAGCTACAGTTCAGTAAAATATCAGTAATTTTAATATTGATTACTCCTGCCCTGAGAGCAGCTACAGTTCAATAAAATATCAATAATTTTAATATTGATTACTCCTGCCCTGAGAGCAGCACAGTTCAGTAAAATATCAGTAATTTTAATATTGATTACTCCTGCCCTGAGAGCAGCGTATAGTTCAGTAAAATATCAGTAATTTTAATATTGATTACTCCTGCCCTGAGAGCAGCACAGTTCAGTAAAATATCAGTAATTTTAATATTGATTACTCCTGCCCTGAGAGCAGCTACAGTTCAGTTAAAATATCAGTAATTTTAATATTGATTACTCCTGCCCTAAGAGCAGCTACAGTTCAGTAAAAATATCAGTAATTTTAATATTGATTACTCCTGCCCTGAGAGCAGCGTATAGTTCAGTAAAATTTCAGTAATTTTAATATTGATTACTCCTGCCCTGAGAGCAGCACAGTTCAGTAAAATATCAGTAATTTTAATATTGATTACTCCTGCCCTGAGAGCAGCACAGTTCAGTAAAATATCAGTAATTTTAATATTGATTACTCCATGGGCGTCGGAAGCAAAATAAATGTGGGTGGGTCCTCCAGAAAAAAATACTGTAGGATATCAAAGTCCCTTTAAAGTATTCTATAATCTTTGAGTATATGGCATTTTCTGTAGTCGTGTGCCTTTTATTTAATGTGTTTTTACCCGGTTTTTACACAATACAAATATTTCAAAAGACAACCATAAAAGCACAATTTCAGTGGCGTTAGTGATAATACCACTATCGTATCGTTTTTGACGCGGGAGACCCGAGTTCGCGTCTGCCTTTTGGTGAAATCATTTTCGAAATCGTCTCCCTTTTCACTTATATCATATCGGAAAGGCATTTGTTTATTTGTGAATTAATGAAATAATCGAAAAGTTGAAATAAAGTATCAGCTAGGGTTAGGTGTTTCTGAGCAGAAGTTACGCTGCTTTACTTTGCTGTGTCTCGGGAGTGCAGCAGGCACGACCGACTAGTGAAAACCCGGAATGAGTTTAATTGATATGGACTCTGAATAAGCCAAGTGGAATGAATTTGAGGAAACCACAGCATGTAATTTAAGGCTGTAGCTAAATGGAGTTTAATTTATTAAGGCATACCTCATACAATGGATTTGACTGAGTCTAACGGCGCCCTGAAAAGTGCAAAGACATACTCGGTAAAAGCGGGTGGGTCCAATATCATTGGTCTTCAAAAGTGGGTGGGTCCTGTCCCACCCAAGTACAATGGTTCCGACGCCCATGGTCCCACGACTCCCACCACTGCAAACAAAGTTAATTAATATTACATGAATGGTTAAACGATTGCAGAAATGTCATTTATTTTAATTGTTTAAAGTGTAGTCTTGTGGAACATTTTGTAGACCTGTTCTTGGAAACGAGCTGGTAACCGAAATCACAGAACAGAATGTAAGTTAATGTTATAATTTCATATTAAGTAAAATATTAAATTATTTAATAATGCAGTTGAATACAAAAGGCAATTTCTATGACAACTAAAAACGGCAATAATAATTAAATTAGTGCTGCGATTTCAGTATTCCACAAGGATTTGTTTTTAGGTGTCGTCAATATGTTAGTATTGTATGTTAAAATGCTAAAAAATACGTATGTATTTGTACATTTAGATGCTGTAAATACGTCAGTGTTGTACGTTTTAGTGTCTGGAAAAACGTAAGTAATGTACATTTTGTAGAACCACATTTTACGTAAATTAAATACGAATTATCATGAGATCACGTTGGTTTTACATATAAATATTTGTTAATTGATGTCAAACACATAATCAGACTGTTCAGATCGGATACACTAGCAAACAGTGGGTTTGTGTAAATATATTGTTAATAAAACAACTGGTAACACTTTACAATACGTGTGCACACATGTGCATTAATTTATGTTTAATTAATGCACTGATAATCACAAGTTAATGAAGAACTAAACAATTTATTAATGATTACTACATCAGCTACTAATGAACATTCTATATGATTCATAGATTAAGTAATAAATAAATTGTTATTAATTAAGTGTGTCATAATGTATTAATTCCCTAATAACCAATTTTATTAACTAATAGTGTAAATTCATGTGTTAATTAGCAAAATGGGTTCAAGTCATGCATTTAAACTTCCAGTTGTCTGCTTTAATTAATCATTAGCTATAACTATATTACTTAACAATTAGTTAATATTTTTGTGCCCCAGTAAGTAAAGTCATAACATAATGATATCTTTGCAAATCATTAGCTAATGATTAATTAAAGCAGACAACTGGAAGTTTAAATGCATGGCTTCAACACATTAAGGCGCATAACTGACTAATTCTATATCATAACCACAATGACATATTACTTAACAATTAGCTAATAGTTTTGTGCCTCAATAAGTAAAGTCATAACATAATGATATCTCTGCAAATCATTAGCTAATGAGTAATTAAAGCAGACAACTGGAAGTTGAAGTACATAGCTTTGACCACTGTAGTAACTAACACATGAATTTGCACTATTAGTTGATAAAATAAGTTATTAGGGAATTAATACATTATGGCACAATTAACTAATAACAATGTATTGATTACTTAATCTATGAATCATATAGAATGTTCATTAGTTGCTGATGTAGTAATCATTAATAAATTGCTTAGTTCTTCATTAACTTGTGATTATCTGTGCATTAATTAAACATGAATTAATGCTTATTTGTGCACACGTATTGTAAAGTGTTACCAAACAACTTTCTCCAATATCCTGCCTGTAGTGTTTGTTCTATTGTATTTTCATTGTCTGGTATTGACTTTCATTTTAAACTGCAAATATATTGCATACAATTAATGCATGCTTGTATGTGTTCTGTTGATAGCTTATAGACTTTCTACTGTTATCAACTGTTTTTCACTTTAATTGGATAGTCCTAAAATATATCTACAAATGCTTAGTTGAGAATGCCTACTAATAGTCTACTGAATGTAAACTTTAGATTAGTTGACACACAACAGATGCACAACTAATGTTTAGTTAACTATCAACAGATAACGAACTAGTGATTTTGATAAAAATGAGATGGTTAAGTAATTATTCATTTGATGCATTTGAGGCTCTTAAGTAAGGATGATATAATATGCTGTTGATCATATGTTGACATGACTGTAGACTATCAACTGACAGATTAATTTTAATAAATTGGTAAACAATTTAGAGGATGGTAACACAATCTACAAAAAGTTAGCTGACTATTAGTTAATAACATGTTGAAAAAGACAGTCAACATGCACTTTTTGTAAAATCTATAGATTAGAAATTAAAAAGCACCTTATAATCTACAGGCAGTTAGTTGAATGTATGTTGCTTGTCTGTTGAAACAATGTTGTTGAATGTCAACTGATGCACTGTTGACATGCAACTAAATGAATTCTGATAACTAGTAGAGTGTCAACACATGGACCATCGAAATAAAGTGTTACCTAAAATTGCAGTCTGTGCATGAATAAAACCTATTTTGCAACACAGAGAAACATATCTGAAGGTGTTAGAAGTGTTTTGCATGATTTTTGAAGTTAGACCCTGAAATGCCAGAAAACAGCGTTTCAGTGCAGAACAAACTTGGTTCAAGCAATGCAAGCTGAATCTCTGTCCCACTTTAAAATTGCAATCTGTGCATGAATAAAACCTATTTTGCAACACAGAGAAACATATCTGAAGGTGTTAGAAGTGTTTTGCATGATTTTTTAAGTTTGATCCTGAAATGTCAGAAAACAGCGTTTCAGCGCAGAACAAAGTTGGTTCAGGCAATGCAAGCTGAATCTCGGTCCAACTTTAAATTTGCAGTCTGTGCATGAATAAAACCTATTTTGCAACACAGAGAAACATATCTGAATGTGTTAGAAGTGTTTTGCATGATTTTTGAAGTTAGACCCTGAAATGTCAGAAAACAGCGTTTCAGCGCAGAACAAAGTTGGTTCAGGCAATGCAAGCTGAATCTCGGCCCCACTTTAAATTTGCAGTCTGTGCGTGAATAAAACCTATTTTGCAACACAAAGAAACATATCTGAAGGTGTTAGAAGTGTTTTGCATGATTTTTGAAGTTAGACCCTGAAATGTCAGAAAACAGCGTTTCAGCGCAGAACAAAGTTGGTTCAGGCAATGCAAGCTGAATCTCGGTCCCACTTTAAAATTGCAGTCTGTGCATGAATAAAACCTATTTTGCAACAGAGAGAAACATATCTGAAGGTGTTTGAAGTGTTTTGCATGATTTTTGAAGTTAGACCCTGAAATGTCAGAAAACAGCGTTTCAGTGCAGAACAAACTTGGTTCAAGCAATGCAAGCTGAATCTCTGTCCCACTTTAAAATTGCAATCTGTGCATGAATAAAACCTATTTTGCAACACAGAGAAACATATCTGAAGGTGTTAGAAGTGTTTTGCATGATTTTTGAAGTTAGAGCCTGAAATGGCAGAAAACAGCGTTTCAGTGCAGAACAAAGTTGGTTCAGGCAATGCAAGCTGAATCTCGGTCCAACTTTAAATTTGCAGTCTGTGCATGAATAAAACCTATTTTGCAACACAGAGAAACATATCTGAATGTGTTAGAAGTGTTTTGCATGATTTTTGAAGTTAGACCCTGAAATGTCAGAAAACAGCGTTTCAGCGCAGAACAAAGTTGGTTCAGGCAATGCAAGCTGAATCTCTGTCCCACTTTAAATTTACACTCTGTGCATGAATAAAACCTGTTTTGCAACACAGAGAAACATATCTGAAGGTGTTAGAAGTGTTTTGCATGATTTTTGAAGTTAGACCCTGAAATGTCAGAAAACAGCTTTTCAGCACAGAACAAAATTGGTTCAGGCAATGCAAGCTGAATCTCGGTCCCACTTTAACTCTGCAGTCTGTGCATGAATAAAAGCTATTTTGCAACACAGAGAAACATATCTGAAGGTGTTAGAAGTGTTTTGCATGATTTTTGAAGTTAGACCCTGAAATGTCAGAAAACAGCGTTTCAGCGCAGAACAAAGTTGGTTCAGGCAATGCAAGCTGAATCTCTGTCCCACTTTAAATTTACACTCTGTGCATGAATAAAAGCTATTTTGCAACACAGAGAAACATATCTGAAGGTGTTAGAAGTGTTTTGCATGATTTTTGAAGTTAGACCCTGAAATGTCAGAAAACAGCGTTTCAGCGCAGAACAAAGTTGGTTCAGGCAATGCAAGCTGAATCTCGGTCCAACTTTAAATTTGCAGTCTGTGCATGAATAAAACCTATTTTGCAACACAGAGAAACATATCTGAATGTGTTAGAAGTGTTTTGCATGATTTTTGAAGTTAGACCCTGAAATGTCAGAAAACAGCGTTTCAGCGCAGAACAAAGTTGGTTCAGGCAATGCAAGCTGAATCTCGGCCCCACTTTAAATTTGCAGTCTGTGCGTGAATAAAACCTATTTTGCAACACAAAGAAACATATCTGAAGGTGTTAGAAGTGTTTTGCATGATTTTTGAAGTTAGACCCTGAAATGTCAGAAAACAGCGTTTCAGCGCAGAACAAAGTTGGTTCAGGCAATGCAAGCTGAATCTCGGTCCCACTTTAAAATTGCAGTCTGTGCATGAATAAAACCTATTTTGCAACAGAGAGAAACATATCTGAAGGTGTTTGAAGTGTTTTGCATGATTTTTGAAGTTAGACCCTGAAATGTCAGAAAACAGCGTTTCAGCGCAGAACAAAGTTGGTTCAGGCAATGCAAGCTGAATCTCGGTCCCACTTTAAATTTGCAGTCTGTGCATGAATAAAACCTATTTTGCAACACAGAGAAACATATCTGAAGGTGTTAGAAGTGTTTTGCATGATTTTTTAAGTTAGAGCCTGAAATGTCAGAAAACAGCGTTTCAGTGCAGAACAAACTTGGTTCAAGCAATGCAAGCTGAATCTCTGTCCCACTTTAAAATTGCAGTCTGTGCATGAATAAAACCTATTTTGCAACACAGAGAAACATATCTGAAGGTGTTAGAAGTGTTTTGCATGATTTTTGAAGTTAGACCCTGAAATGTCAGAAAACAGCGTTTCAGCGCAGAACAAAGTTGGTTCAGGCAATGCAAGCTGAATCTCTGTCCCACTTTAAATT
Organism: Garra rufa; assembly: GCF_049309525.1. Classification (NCBI taxonomy): domain Eukaryota; kingdom Metazoa; phylum Chordata; class Actinopteri; order Cypriniformes; family Cyprinidae; genus Garra; species Garra rufa. The sequence goes on along the minus strand of NC_133372.1, from coordinate 18,275,800 downwards.
TACACTCTGTGCATGAATAAAACCTGTTTTGCAACACAGAGAAACATATCTGAAGGTGTTAGAAGTGTTTTGCATGATTTTTGAAGTTAGACCCTGAAATGTCAGAAAACAGCTTTTCAGCACAGAACAAAATTGGTTCAGGCAATGCAAGCTGAATCTCGGTCCCACTTTAACTCTGCAGTCTGTGCATGAATAAAAGCTATTTTGCAACACAGAGAAACATATCTGAAGGTGTTAGAAGTGTTTTGCATGATTTTTGAAGTTAGACCCTGAAATGTCAGAAAACAGCGTTTCAGCGCAGAACAAAGTTGGTTCAGGCAATGCAAGCTGAATCTCTGTCCCACTTTAAATTTACACTCTGTGCATGAATAAAAGCTATTTTGCAACACAGAGAAACATATCTGAAGGTGTTAGAAGTGTTTTGCATGATTTTTGAAGTTAGACCCTGAAATGTCAGAAAACAGCGTTTCAGCGCAGAACAAAGTTGGTTCAGGCAATGCAAGCTGAATCTCTGTCCCACTTTAAATTTGCAGTCTGTGCATGAATAAAACCTATTTTGCAACACAGAGAAACATATCTGAAGGTGTTAGAAGTGTTTTGCATGATTTTTGAAGTTAGACCCTGAAATGTCAGAAAACAGCGTTTCAGCGCAGAACAAAGTTGGTTCAGGCAATGCAAGCTGAATCTCTGTCCCACTTTAAATTTGCAGTCTGTGCATGAATAAAACCTATTTTGCAACACAGAGAAACATATCTGAAGGTGTTAGAAGTGTTTTGCATGATTTTTGAAGTTAGACCCTGAAATGTCAGAAAACAGCGTTTCAGAGCAGAACAAAGTTGGTTCAGGCAATTCAAGCTGAATCTCTGTCCCACTTTAAATTTACACTCTGTGCATGAATAAAAGCTATTTTGCAACACAGAGAAACATATCTGAAGGTGTTAGAAGTGTTTTGCATGATTTTTGAAGTTAGACCCTGAAATGTCAGAAAACAGCGTTTCAGCGCAGAACAAAGTTGGTTCAGGCAATGCAAGCTGAATCTCTGTCCCACTTTAAATTTGCAGTCTGTGCATGAATAAAACCTATTTTGCAACACAGAGAAACATATCTGAAGGTGTTAGAAGTGTTTTGCATGATTTTTGAAGTTAGACCCTGAAATGTCAGAAAACAGCTTTTCAGCGCAGAACAAAGTTGGTTCAGGCAATGCAAGCTGAATCTCTGTCCCACTTTAAATTTGCAGTCTGTGCATGAATAAAAGCTATTTTGCAACACAGAGAAACATATCTGAAGGTGTTAGAAGTGTTTTGCATGATTTTTGAAGTTAGACCCTGAAATGTCAGAAAACAGCGTTTCAGCGCAGAACAAAGTTGGTTCAGGCAATGCAAGCTGAATCTCTGTCCCACTTTAAATTTACACTCTGTGCATGAATAAAAGCTATTTTGCAACACAGAGAAACATATCTGAAGGTGTTAGAAGTGTTTTGCATGATTTTTGAAGTTAGACCCTGAAATGTCAGAAAACAGCGTTTCAGCGCAGAACAAAGTTGGTTCAGGCAATGCAAGCTGAATCTCTGTCCCACTTTAAATTTGCAGTCTGTGCATGAATAAAACCTATTTTGCAACACAGAGAAACATATCTGAAGGTGTTAGAAGTGTTTTGCATGATTTTTGAAGTTAGACCCTGAAATGTCAGAAAACAGCGTTTCAGCGCAGAACAAAGTTGGTTCAGGCAATGCAAGCTGAATCTCTGTCCCACTTTAAATTTGCAGTCTGTGCATGAATAAAACCTATTTTGCAACACAGAGAAACATATCTGAAGGTGTTAGAAGTGTTTTGCATGATTTTTGAAGTTAGACCCTGAAATGTCAGAAAACAGCGTTTCAGAGCAGAACAAAGTTGGTTCAGGCAATGCAAGCTGAATCTCTGTCCCACTTTAAATTTACACTCTGTGCATGAATAAAAGCTATTTTACAACACAGAGAAACATATCTGAAGGTGTTAGAAGTGTTTTGCATGATTTTTGAAGTTAGACCCTGAAATGTCAGAAAACAGCGTTTCAGCGCAGAACAAAGTTGGTTCAGGCAATGCAAGCTGAATCTCTGTCCCACTTTAAATTTACACTCTGTGCATGAATAAAACCTATTTTGCAACACAGAGAAACATATCTGAAGGTGTTAGAAGTGTTTTGCATGATTTTTGAAGTTAGACCCTGAAATGTCAGAAAAGAGCTTTTCAGCGCAGAACAAAATTGGTTCAGGCAATGCAAGCTGAATCTCGGTCCCACTTTAACTCTGCAGTCTGTGCATGAATAAAAGCTATTTTGCAACACAGAGAAACATATCTGAAGGTGTTAGAAGTGTTTTGCATGATTTTTGAAGTTAGACCCTGAAATGTCAGAAAACAGCGTTTCAGCGCAGAACAAAGTTGGTTCAGGCAATGCAAGCTGAATCTCTGTCCCACTTTAAATTTACACTCTGTGCATGAATAAAAGCTATTTTGCAACACAGAGAAACATATCTGAAGGTGTTAGAAGTGTTTTGCATGATTTTTGAAGTTAGACCCTGAAATGTCAGAAAACAGCGTTTCAGCGCAGAACAAAGTTGGTTCAGGCAATGCAAGCTGAATCTCTGTCCCACTTTAAATTTGCACTCTGTGCATGAATAAAACCTATTTTGCAACACAGAGAAACATATCTGAAGGTGTTAGAAGTGTTTTGCATGATTTTTGAAGTTAGACCCTTAAATGTCAGAAAACAGCGTTTCAGCGAAGAACAAAGTTGGTTCAGGCAATGCAAGCTGAATCTCTGTCCCACTTTAAATTTGCAGTCTGTGCATGAATAAAACCTATTTTGCAACACAGAGAAACATATCTGAAGGTGTTAGAAGTGTTTTGCATGATTTTTGAAGTTAGACCCTGAAATGTCAGAAAACAGCGTTTCAGCGCAGAACAAAGTTGGTTCAGGCAATGCAAGCTGAATCTCGGCCCCACTTTAAATTTGCAGTCTGTGCGTGAATAAAACCTATTTTGCAACACAAAGAAACATATCTGAAGGTGTTAGAAGTGTTTTGCATGATTTTTGAAGTTAGACCCTGAAATGTCAGAAAACAGCGTTTCAGCGCAGAACAAAGTTGGTTCAGGCAATGCAAGCTGAATCTCGGTCCCACTTTAAAATTGCAGTCTGTGCATGAATAAAACCTATTTTGCAACAGAGAGAAACATATCTGAAGGTGTTTGAAGTGTTTTGCATGATTTTGAAGTTAGACCCTGAAATGTCAGAAAACAGCGTTTCAGTGCAGAACAAAGTTGGTTCAGGCAATGCAAGCTGAATCTCTGTCCCACTTTAAATTTGCAGTCTGTGCATGAATAAAACCTATTTTGCAACACAGAGAAACATATCTGAAGGTGTTAGAAGTGTTTTGCATGATTTTTGAAGTTAGACCCTGAAATGTCAGAAAACAGCGTTTCAGCGCAGAACAAAGTTGGTTCAGGCAATGCAAGCTGAATCTCTGTCCCACTTTAAATTTGCAGTCTGTGCATGAATAAAACCTCTTTTGCAACACAGAGAAACATATCTGAAGGTGTTAGAAGTGTTTTGCATGATTTTTGAAGTTAGACCCTGAAATGTCAGAAAACAGCGTTTCAGCGCAGAACAAAGTTGGTTCAGGCAATGCAAGCTGAATCTCTGTCCCACTTTAAATTTACACTCTGTGCATGAATAAAACCTGTTTTGCAACACAGAGAAACATATCTGAAGGTGTTAGAAGTGTTTTGCATGATTTTTGAAGTTAGACCCTGAAATGTCAGAAAACAGCTTTTCAGCGCAGAATAAAATTGGTTCAGGCAATGCAAGCTGAATCTCGGTCCCACTTTAACTCTGCAGTCTGTGCATGAATAAAAGCTATTTTGCAACACAGAGAAACATATCTGAAGGTGTTAGAAGTGTTTTGCATGATTTTTGAAGTTAGACCCTGAAATGTCAGAAAACAGCGTTTCAGCGCAGAACAAAGTTGGTTCAGGCAATGCAAGCTGAATCTCTGTCCCACTTTAAATTTGCAGTCTGTGCATGAATAAAACCTATTTTGCAACACAGAGAAACATATCTGAAGGTGTTAGAAGTGTTTTGCATGATTTTTGAAGTTAGACCCTGAAATGTCAGAAAACAGCGTTTCAGCGCAGAACAAAGTTGGTTCAGGCAATGCAAGCTGAATCTCTGTCCCACTTTAAATTTGCAGTCTGTGCATGAATAAAACCTATTTTGCAACACAGAGAAACATATCTGAAGGTGTTAGAAGTGTTTTGCATGATTTTTGAAGTTAGACCCTGAAATGTCAGAAAACAGCGTTTCAGAGCAGAACAAAGTTGGTTCAGGCAATGCAAGCTGAATCTCTGTCCCACTTTAAATTTACACTCTGTGCATGAATAAAAGCTATTTTACAACACAGAGAAACATATCTGAAGGTGTTAGAAGTGTTTTGCATGATTTTTGAAGTTAGACCCTGAAATGTCAGAAAACAGCGTTTCAGCGCAGAACAAAGTTGGTTCAGGCAATGCAAGCTGAATCTCTGTCCCACTTTAAATTTACACTCTGTGCATGAATAAAAGCTATTTTGCAACACAGAGAAACATATCTGAAGGTGTTAGAAGTGTTTTGCATGATTTTTGAAGTTAGACCCTGAAATGTCAGAAAAGAGCTTTTCAGCGCAGAACAAAATTGGTTCAGGCAATGCAAGCTGAATCTCGGTCCCACTTTAACTCTGCAGTCTGTGCATGAATAAAAGCTATTTTGCAACACAGAGAAACATATCTGAAGGTGTTAGAAGTGTTTTGCATGATTTTTGAAGTTAGACCCTGAAATGTCAGAAAACAGCGTTTCAGCGCAGAACAAAGTTGGTTCAGGCAATGCAAGCTGAATCTCTGTCCCACTTTAAATTTACACTCTGTGCATGAATAAAAGCTATTTTGCAACACAGAGAAACATATCTGAAGGTGTTAGAAGTGTTTTGCATGATTTTTGAAGTTAGACCCTGAAATGTCAGAAAACAGCGTTTCAGCGCAGAACAAAGTTGGTTCAGGCAATGCAAGCTGAATCTCTGTCCCACTTTAAATTTGCACTCTGTGCATGAATAAAACCTATTTTGCAACACAGAGAAACATATCTGAAGGTGTTAGAAGTGTTTTGCATGATTTTTGAAGTTAGACCCTTAAATGTCAGAAAACAGCGTTTCAGCGAAGAACAAAGTTGGTTCAGGCAATGCAAGCTGAATCTCTGTCCCACTTTAAATTTGCAGTCTGTGCATGAATAAAACCTATTTTGCAACACAGAGAAACATATCTGAAGGTGTTAGAAGTGTTTTGCATGATTTTTGAAGTTAGACCCTGAAATGTCAGAAAACAGCGTTTCAGCGCAGAACAAAGTTGGTTCAGGCAATGCAAGCTGAATCTCGGCCCCACTTTAAATTTGCAGTCTGTGCGTGAATAAAACCTATTTTGCAACACAAAGAAACATATCTGAAGGTGTTAGAAGTGTTTTGCATGATTTTTGAAGTTAGACCCTGAAATGTCAGAAAACAGCGTTTCAGCGCAGAACAAAGTTGGTTCAGGCAATGCAAGCTGAATCTCGGTCCCACTTTAAAATTGCAGTCTGTGCATGAATAAAACCTATTTTGCAACAGAGAGAAACATATCTGAAGGTGTTTGAAGTGTTTTGCATGATTTTGAAGTTAGACCCTGAAATGTCAGAAAACAGCGTTTCAGTGCAGAACAAAGTTGGTTCAGGCAATGCAAGCTGAATCTCTGTCCCACTTTAAATTTGCAGTCTGTGCATGAATAAAACCTATTTTGCAACACAGAGAAACATATCTGAAGGTGTTAGAAGTGTTTTGCATGATTTTTGAAGTTAGACCCTGAAATGTCAGAAAACAGCGTTTCAGCGCAGAACAAAGTTGGTTCAGGCAATGCAAGCTGAATCTCTGTCCCACTTTAAATTTGCAGTCTGTGCATGAATAAAACCTCTTTTGCAACACAGAGAAACATATCTGAAGGTGTTAGAAGTGTTTTGCATGATTTTTGAAGTTAGACCCTGAAATGTCAGAAAACAGCGTTTCAGCGCAGAACAAAGTTGGTTCAGGCAATGCAAGCTGAATCTCTGTCCCACTTTAAATTTACACTCTGTGCATGAATAAAACCTGTTTTGCAACACAGAGAAACATATCTGAAGGTGTTAGAAGTGTTTTGCATGATTTTTGAAGTTAGACCCTGAAATGTCAGAAAACAGCTTTTCAGCGCAGAATAAAATTGGTTCAGGCAATGCAAGCTGAATCTCGGTCCCACTTTAACTCTGCAGTCTGTGCATGAATAAAAGCTATTTTGCAACACAGAGAAACATATCTGAAGGTGTTAGAAGTGTTTTGCATGATTTTTGAAGTTAGACCCTGAAATGTCAGAAAACAGCGTTTCAGCGCAGAACAAAGTTGGTTCAGGCAATGCAAGCTGAATCTCTGTCCCACTTTAAATTTACACTCTGTGCATGAATAAAAGCTATTTTGCAACACAGAGAAACATATCTGAAGGTGTTAGAAGTGTTTTGCATGATTTTTGAAGTTAGACCCTGAAATGTCAGAAAACAGCGTTTCAGCGCAGAACAAAGTTGGTTCAGGCAATGCAAGCTGAATCTCTGTCCCACTTTAAATTTGCAGTCTGTGCATGAATAAAACCTATTTTGCAACACAGAGAAACATATCTGAAGGTGTTAGAAGTGTTTTGCATGATTTTTGAAGTTAGACCCTGAAATGTCAGAAAACAGCGTTTCAGCGCAGAACAAAGTTGGTTCAGGCAATGCAAGCTGAATCTCTGTCCCACTTTAAATTTGCAGTCTGTGCATGAATAAAACCTATTTTGCAACACAGAGAAACATATCTGAAGGTGTTAGAAGTGTTTTGCATGATTTTTTAAGTTAGAGCCTGAAATGTCAGAAAACAGCGTTTCAGTGCAGAACAAACTTGGTTCAAGCAATGCAAGCTGAATCTCTGTCCCACTTTAAAATTGCAGTCTGTGCATGAATAAAACCTATTTTGCAACACAGAGAAACATATCTGAAGGTGTTAGAAGTGTTTTGCATGATTTTTGAAGTTAGACCCTGAAATGTCAGAAAACAGCGTTTCAGCGCAGAACAAAGTTGGTTCAGGCAATGCAAGCTGAATCTCTGTCCCACTTTAAATTTACACTCTGTGCATGAATAAAACCTGTTTTGCAACACAGAGAAACATATCTGAAGGTGTTAGAAGTGTTTTGCATGATTTTTGAAGTTAGACCCTAAAATGTCAGAAAACAGCTTTTCAGCACAGAACAAAATTGGTTCAGGCAATGCAAGCTGAATCTCGGTCCCACTTTAACTCTGCAGTCTGTGCATGAATAAAAGCTATTTTGCAACACAGAGAAACATATCTGAAGGTGTTAGAAGTGTTTTGCATGATTTTTGAAGTTAGACCCTGAAATGTCAGAAAACAGCGTTTCAGTGCAGAACAAAGTTGGTTCAGGCAATGCAAGCTGAATCTCGGTCCAACTTTAAATTTGCAGTCTGTGCATGAATAAAACCTATTTTGCAACACAGAGAAACATATCTGAATGTGTTAGAAGTGTTTTGCATGATTTTTGAAGTTAGACCCTGAAATGTCAGAAAACAGCGTTTCAGCGCAGAACAAAGTTGGTTCAGGCAATGCAAGCTGAATCTCGGTCCCACTTTAAATTTGCAGTCTGTGCATGAATAAAACCTATTTTGCAACACAGAGAAACATATCTGAAGGTGTTAGAAGTGTTTTGCATGATTTTTTAAGTTAGAGCCTGAAATGTCAGAAAACAGCTTTTCAGTGCAGAACAAACTTGGTTCAAGCAATGCAAGCTGAATCTCTGTCCCACTTTAAAATTGCAGTCTGTGCATGAATAAAACCTATTTTGCAACACAGAGAAACATATCTGAAGGTGTTAGAAGTGTTTTGCATGATTTTTGAAGTTAGACCCTGAAATGTCAGAAAACAGCGTTTCAGCGCAGAACAAAGTTGGTTCAGGCAATGCAAGCTGAATCTCTGTCCCACTTTAAATTTACACTCTGTGCATGAATAAAACCTGTTTTGCAACACAGAGAAACATATCTGAAGGTGTTAGAAGTGTTTTGCATGATTTTTGAAGTTAGACCCTGTAGTGCCTGGAGGGCAATCAGACATGAAATAACTAGTTATATTCCTTAAATGACTTCTCCCCCATGATTAACACCTATGTGCTATGAGCCAGACCTTTGTTCACTATCCAACTCATCCCCCACCATCAAGATAAGACTCTTACAGAAATGCAGATACACTTTCCTTATTCAGACATACAGTCCCACATACAGTTATATAGAAATGTACACATATCAATGTGTTACCTTTTCTTATATCGTTGTTTCTGTTATGTATGTCGGCCTCAAACATTAATCCGTAATAGGTGAATCATTGTGCATGCTAAGACTCACGTTTAGAATCACTCAGTCAACCGAGAAGATTCATAGATCATGTTTGGTGTCTATGAGCAGCATTTATTATTCCCTAAATGTTAATGTTTGTGGCATCTTAATAACTCCTTGCTTTATATGTATTATTGAACTTTTGAAAGTTTTGTGGCCAAACAACCAATCAGCTTCCACATGCGAAACCCCATTGTGAGAGACAAAGACTTTCAATCTTCCCTCCAAAACTCAGATCAACCGGATTGGACAAGGTCCAACTGTGGGCGTGAACGACCTACAGGTTTATAAACCTCCCCTCATCTCTCTCTCGCTCGCTCTTGCCTTCGGGACACAAAGACACGTCACCCGCACCTCCCCCCAGATCCATGGGGGGGGGGGGGGTCTCACCTAGCGGAGGAGATGATGAGGCCTGCAATACTGGAAAGGACTTTCTGAACTGAACACAAACGGAACAATGCACAACAACAACAAGCTTGCAAGTATCCGTCCTTTCTACAAACGTAGATAGCTGCGTTTAAGGCGTTTTATAAAAGAAACGATTTCAGGATGTTCAGAACCGTTTCATTCCTGTCCCTTTGCAAACTCACTTTCTCTCTCTCTCTCTCTCTTACTCTCTCTCTCTCTCTCTCTCTCTCTCTCTCTCTCTCTCTTACTCTCTCTCTCTCGCGCGTTCTCTGTCTATTTGTGTTTTATGTACGTTTGTCTATGTGCGATCGTTTGTAAGTAGAATAGTTTAATAAACAACCATATATTCACATATAATGATTCTCTGTGCTGAATGCTTACATTACAAAGTCACTTAAACTGTTTCGATCTCATATTGCTACCTTAAGCCCTATTCTGTTCAATTGTTTTGACTCCGTTCTGGTTAGTAAAATGCGTTGCCGTGACGACGGGCCAACGTCAGAGTAATGAGTATCGCTGAGTAATTTGCTGGACAAAGAAACAAGTCGATATCATCATTACTGTTACTGATCAGAAATTGGAAATCGCGTATATTTAATGACGATTATTATACACGATTTCCTGTGAGTTAAACTACTTTCCCTGACTGAAATGTATGTTTTAAATAACTCATTTCATCCTATTCATTGGTCGTAAGACCTGGTGGAGTTTGCAGTGTATATGTGATGAGAGAAACAGTCTCATGCATATATACACACATATATTGATCATCTTAAATTCTTTGAGCTAACCAAAATTCTCTACATTAATTGGCGTTAGAATGCGGGGCAGTTTTAAACTATGTGATGTGAGCGGCTCAGGAATAGTTTGTGTGTCTGCATGTTTGTTTATTCAAACTCGGCTCGCGACTCGCGTCTCTTTTGTTTGTGTGTGTGTGTGTTAGAACGGTGTGGCCAAGCCCACCTTTAACACCTTCACAGATGTTTGAGCCTCTCGCACAGAGAAACTAAACCACTGTTGAAGATGTAACTTAACTGCAGTTTATATATTGACCCTATAAAACGAAGAAATCTTTTATAGAGCGTCCTAAAGCCACCCTAAATTGAGCGAAGAAAACCTCAATTTTTGCGTGAAGAAGCTGATTGAGCGATGTTCCTCTTTCACCTTACAATGGCCATATCTTTATATTTTGAGTGTAGATAGATTAGCCATTGATGTGCACTCCAATGCTAATCAGCTATCTTGCTCCTTTGGGTTAAAACCTCAGCTTAGCTAACTGATTAGGTTGACCCCGTTTGCTCGTCGAATAGATTTAATATAGTAAACAACTTCGCGTTATTACTGTACAAATCTTGATCGAGTGTTATTTATTTGTTTTGTGCAAAGCACACACAAGTCTTGTGTCAGCAGGCTGACTCAAGATCAAGGTGCACGCATCGTAACTAAGCAACCTTTTAATAGTGTAAGCATCCTATTAAGTTAAAGTTTGCAAAACATGTACCTGTGTTCAGTAAAACGGACACAAGAAATATACACCCGCGATAACGCATCGCCATGGTAACTGCGCTTAGATGCGCGTTCAAATCCACACAAGGTGGAATCTGAAATCCCGCATAAAAGGTATTTCCTTCTATTAAAAGATAGAAGTCTGTCTAAAACCTCTTCCAATACCTATGCCTGATTTCATATTATTTTTATTTTTTATTTTTATTTTTTTTTATTTATTCTTTTTTTTCTCTTTGAGCAACAACGCTTATAGATAGTCCCAGTCAGTCTCTCCCTTCTCTTTTCCTTTTGATGTTACATTATTAATTATTGTTATTTGAACCATAATGATAATTAACATAATGTATGTTTTTTTTTTTTTTTTTTTTTTTTTTTTGTGTGTGTGATTTAATTTTAATTATTTCACCGCCTTAGATTCAACTCTCCCTTTAGCAATTATAATTGTATTTGCTCATTTTAAATTTTTGATTAAACAGTCTTGATTTAAATTTAAACTTTGACCAAATCGATCAAGTTGCACTCTCACTACCCCGGGTAATTCGGCCCATCCCAGGGGGGCCTTTCTCTCTTTTGCTCTCTCAGCTCTGCCATTTCCCAGGTGTGACGACTCCATAGCGCCCCCACCCGGTGGGCCCCGTCACTGACCTCAGGGCTGGCAGTCAGCTCACTTTCTCTCTTTTGCTTTAACCCTTTATACCTCTCTTTCTGATGGATTTTGTTTTTATTTTTCTCCCTATTAGAGACTGAACCTGTCTGAACATCAGTGAAATCTTTTGGTAACTACACCGATGAACTGAATAGCTCCAAAGTTAATCGCTCATCATTAAGTTTACTCATAGTTTCCTGTGTTTACCCACACAAACTATCTGACCCCTTCTTTACAGCTAGGATAATAAGCGTTTAGTTTGCGTCACCATCTGATGACATCAGTTAAGTGCGCAACACATAACAACATTTTAGCTCATTAGTTCTGTACGGACTTGCATTGGCTCGTTGTGCTTTGTCTCTCCCTCTCTATTTGTGTCAACATGTCACCATCCAGTCTCGCCATCCAGTCCAGACAAGGCAAAGATGCCATCCTGCCCTGGGTCTAGTGACTACAGCCCCTGAGCGGAGAACAGCCGGACGACCACGCACACAGGCGAATGGATCACGATCCAGTCAAGAGCTACGGCTGCAGAGAACCAATCAACTCATCTACAGCCCGGACCATCTGTGACCACGCCCTCAACAAGATCGTCTGACTAAAGCCGCAGCGGAGAAAGCTTCACCCACGACGGAACCAGGACAGCGCGCAGAACCGCCTAGACCATCTGGCTGTTCAGAGATAGCGGATGAAGAGGACAAGGACCTACACGAGGAGAGAGGAGAAAAGCTTCAAGACACGCCTGCAACACCCCCACAGACTGAGCGCAGAGAGCAGTACAGGAGAACACTCCTAAACAGCGGAAGCTCTCTTTACAATGGACCCAGGCAGACAGCAGCACTCATGCCACGGCCAAAGCCTTTTACGGCCTCCTGCAAGCAGCCTACGCCGAAGTTCAAGTAACGACTCCGCAAAGAAACACAAAGTGCGCTGAACCCAGCACACCTTAAAGAACTCAAATGCTTGCAGATAACAATATGAACAAACAGGAGAGCTCAACACAAAATCTCTCCCGGGCCTAACAGCCCACCGTTCACACCTCACACGCCAGCAAGCTGGCCGGGAATCTGACAGCTGTCACCACAAAACGCTGTCTTCCTGAACACTTCAGTAGGCTACAACACACGCCTGTCTGCAAAACATTGACTCTTAAGCAAGAACATTGCCCAGTGTGACCACGAGACAGATCTGCTTAGCTCCACCTCCAGCTAACAGGACCCCAGCCATTTGTCCCAGCAGTCAAAACTGTCAAAACTGAATACAGCAGCTAAGAACACGACTGCTACGACCAGCATCTGAGCCTACGTGAGACAACGCGACAGGCACCAAGGGAAGATGGCATCAACGCCAGAAAATCTTTCCCCTCAGATATCCACATCACACTGTGAGTCACCACCCAAATGCTACAGCCTTCTTCCGTACAGCGATTGCTCGATTCAGCGGACTCTACAGACCGCCGGAAAACAGCCAAGCACCAGAAGGCAATAAAGATTAGCAAAGTGATTGTCCAGCTGCCCCATGCCAAGGGGGGACGTCTGACTGACCAAGGTGAACAAACATACAGTGGTGTATGGGAGCTGAACACGCAGCGACATCACTGTGTGGGAGTGATCTGAGATCAGTGCAGGCCAACACTGAGGACACCTGTGCTCTGAACTTAACCTGGAATAGACAATGCAAAACCCGCTACTTCCTGTTTCTCACAGCCCTACGATACTCCCTCAACTGCGAGAAAGCCTTGCTAGATAAGATTACTCCCAGATGTTTACACTCTGGCGAACGAACTACCTGCATTCACCAAAAGGGGTCACTGTTCGGCTCAAAACACAGTGTGGCTAAAACCCTAATGCTGCACACACATTCAATGGAATACGTGAAGCAGTGCCTACTCTAGAAGCCACACCCCCTTTCTGTAAAGTAATCTTTTGCAGTGTACATACCATTCAGGTATTTCAAATACTTCAAACAATTCCGTCATGAAGAGCCTAAAGGAAAATGGCCACTCAGAAATGGTGCCAAGCTGCTCTCCACATATGACGATGATGCAGAACTAATGTCATGTACAAGGCTCTCAGCAGAGCCCAGCACCCAGATGACAACAGCTGCGCTGCACAAGCCATCCAGCGATGTGCCAAGCACACCAGAAGACAAAGGGAATCACAGAGACCTGCCACCACTGTGTGATGTTTATAACTGTCAATGCCTGCAGACCAAGGATCCCACGCACACAAACCCATGTGCTCATAGACCCAAGAGCGAGGCAAGACACGCCCAGAGCAGGTACCTAGTGGAAAACGACAAGCCTGTCCCACTGCAACACCTTAAGCCGGGCCACCTGACATCACAGCACGAGTGACGGCAATCGGATCAACCCTTGTGTCACAGCAAGTCGCAAGAACTCCCTCTGAAAATTACTAACCTGCATAGACTCAAAGTAGGCTAAGCTCAGTTTCAAACAACACCACTCAGTTTGAAACAGACGAGCATCAACAACTGTTCCAGACAAGCAGTGCCATCACAATAAGAACATTTACATGCTATTCGTGGAAAAACAGCGAAAGGCCCAGAAAAAACTGAGGGATTTTGTGGCTGCCTAAGGTTTTCAACAACAAAAAACCCACCCACCCAACCCAAGCATCGCTTCTAAGCCACAAGCAAACCCCTCACGCTGCTACGCCGCCTGCATCACACCCATGCACACTGGCTCCACCTACAAAATAGCTCTGCTAAAGCAGCCTCTGCCAATGCTGACACTCAACCTTGCACTGTCCGACCACACTAAGGCACTAAGCCGAAAACAACTCAGTGATGTCACACACATGCCGCATCTAGATGACACATCCTCACATTTGTTCCTGATAACCAAACACCGCCACAGCTCCCAGCTTTCCAGGAACAAAGGGGGGTCATTGCTGATGTATGCCCAAGATACATCAAGATACACCCGTGTCACCACCTACACTGCTCACCAGTACTTCAGTGAAACATGCCCGAGTGCGACACCTGCATCCAAAGAGCGCAGGAAGCCAAAAGCATGCCGCAGCCAGCGAGATTCACAATAGGAACTGTGAACCAGCGTGTCTCGGACATCCAGCCCTGCCACTCACCAGGACCAACTGGAGACTCAGCAGAGTACAGAGAACGGCATCCTTCAGCCTAAAGCAGCCAACGGCCTGCAATGGCAGAGAAAGGAACAGCAGGACTGCGACAAATGGACAACTCACATCCAGCCTGGACAACCAGGAGCTGAGCAGCATCATCTTCTCCTTGGCCCACACCCTCAAGGGCCTCAGACAGGAGGTAAATGAACTGAACCTGCAAGTCTCCGAGTACCAAAATTAACCGACACCCACAAGGACAGCTGAACACGCCTGCTTTTCCAGAACAGAGTTTCTGATGCTAACAAGGAGCTCCTTGAATGAAACTCCACTGAGAAGTACTGAAAGATAAACTTCTGACTCCTGGCCCAACAGCAAAACCCCTACCAACACCACTCAGACCCGCTCAAGTCAGTGTCGACACCCCCAACATCAGACGCCTGATGACATTTGAGCAAAACAGCGGGATAACAGACACCTGCTGCCCTCCTGCACCCTAACCGGGTCCGTCGGAAACTTCTTTACACTACAAAATCTTTACGACAATTCTCTGCGAACCCTGGAACTACCTGCCCTCTCACAAGTGAGAGTCCAACCAGCGATTCCAGACTGCAGGGACCACAGACACTAGATAACAACCACCTGACACAGACCAACCTGGGTCAGGATGACAAGTGACAGTGCCTCGACACCTGTTGCACAAAGCTCGAGGACCCATACCTTGCCACTGTCTACATTATCACACCTAATAACGTCGACCACGGCACCACAGCCACTCCTTGAAGCACCAACCTCCAGAGAGCCACCTCTCCCTTCCAGCCATGAGTGCCGGGTGCATGCCTGATTGTTCCGCACCTTTGACGTCGCTCGCTGTTGTCTGTTGGACGGACAACAACGTTCGAAAGAGGGGATATGTAGTGCCTGGAGGGCAATCAGACATGAAATAACTAGTTATATTCCTTAAATGACTTCTCCCCCATGATTAACACCTATGTGCTATGAGCCAGACCTTTGTTCACTATCCAACTCATCCCCCACCATCAAGATAAGACTCTTACAGAAATGCAGATACACTTTCCTTATTCAGACATACAGTCCCACATACAGTTATATAGAAATGTACACATATCAATGTGTTACCTTTTCTTATATCGTTGTTTCTGTTATGTATGTCGGCCTCAAACATTAATCCGTAATAGGTGAATCATTGTGCATGCTAAGACTCACGTTTAGAATCACTCAGTCAACCGAGAAGATTCATAGATCATGTTTGGTGTCTATGAGCAGCATTTATTATTCCCTAAATGTTAATGTTTGTGGCATCTTAATAACTCCTTGCTTTATATGTATTATTGAACTTTTGAAAGTTTTGTGGCCAAACAACCAATCAGCTTCCACATGCGAAACCCCATTGTGAGAGACAAAGACTTTCAATCTTCCCTCCAAAACTCAGATCAACCGGATTGGACAAGGTCCAACTGTGGGCGTGAACGACCTACAGGTTTATAAACCTCCCCTCATCTCTCTCTCGCTCGCTCTTGCCTTCGGGACACAAAGACACGTCACCCGCACCTCCCCCCAGATCCATGGGGGGGGGGGGGGTCTCACCTAGCGGAGGAGATGATGAGGCCTGCAATACTGGAAAGGACTTTCTGAACTGAACACAAACGGAACAATGCACAACAACAACAAGCTTGCAAGTATCCGTCCTTTCTACAAACGTAGATAGCTGCGTTTAAGGCGTTTTATAAAAGAAACGATTTCAGGATGTTCAGAACCGTTTCATTCCTGTCCCTTTGCAAACTCACTTTCTCTCTCTCTCTCTCTCTTACTCTCTCTCTCTCTCTCTCTCTCTCTCTCTCTCTCTCTTACTCTCTCTCTCTCGCGCGTTCTCTGTCTATTTGTGTTTTATGTACGTTTGTCTATGTGCGATCGTTTGTAAGTAGAATAGTTTAATAAACAACCATATATTCACATATAATGATTCTCTGTGCTGAATGCTTACATTACAAAGTCACTTAAACTGTTTCGATCTCATATTGCTACCTTAAGCCCTATTCTGTTCAATTGTTTTGACTCCGTTCTGGTTAGTAAAATGCGTTGCCGTGACGACGGGCCAACGTCAGAGTAATGAGTATCGCTGAGTAATTTGCTGGACAAAGAAACAAGTCGATATCATCATTACTGTTACTGATCAGAAATTGGAAATCGCGTATATTTAATGACGATTATTATACACGATTTCCTGTGAGTTAAACTACTTTCCCTGACTGAAATGTATGTTTTAAATAACTCATTTCATCCTATTCATTGGTCGTAAGACCTGGTGGAGTTTGCAGTGTATATGTGATGAGAGAAACAGTCTCATGCATATATACACACATATATTGATCATCTTAAATTCTTTGAGCTAACCAAAATTCTCTACAACCCTGAAATGTCAGAAAACAGCTTTTCAGCACAGAACAAAATTGGTTCAGGCAATGCAAGCTGAATCTCGGTCCCACTTTAACTCTGCAGTCTGTGCATGAATAAAAGCTATTTTGCAACACAGAGAAACATATCTGAAGGTGTTAGAAGTGTTTTGCATGATTTTTGAAGTTAGACCCTAAAATGTCAGAAAACAGCGTTTCAGCGCAGAACAAAGTTGGTTCAGGCAATGCAAGCTGAATCTCTGTCCCACTTTAAATTTACACTCTGTGCATGAATAAAAGCTATTTTGCAACACAGAGAAACATATCTGAAGGTGTTAGAAGTGTTTTGCATGATTTTTGAAGTTAGACCCTGAAATGTCAGAAAACAGCGTTTCAGCGCAGAACAAAGTTGGTTCAGGCAATGCAAGCTGAATCTCGGTCCAACTTTAAATTTGCAGTCTGTGCATGAATAAAACCTATTTTGCAACACAGAGAAACATATCTGAATGTGTTAGAAGTGTTTTGCATGATTTTTGAAGTTAGACCCTGAAATGTCAGAAAACAGCGTTTCAGCGCAGAACAAAGTTGGTTCAGGCAATGCAAGCTGAATCTCGGCCCCACTTTAAATTTGCAGTCTGTGCGTGAATAAAACCTATTTTGCAACACAAAGAAACATATCTGAAGGTGTTAGAAGTGTTTTGCATGATTTTTGAAGTTAGACCCTGAAATGTCAGAAAACAGCGTTTCAGCGCAGAACAAAGTTGGTTCAGGCAATGCAAGCTGAATCTCGGTCCCACTTTAAAATTGCAGTCTGTGCATGAATAAAACCTATTTTGCAACAGAGAGAAACATATCTGAAGGTGTTTGAAGTGTTTTGCATGATTTTTGAAGTTAGACCCTGAAATGTCAGAAAACAGCGTTTCAGTGCAGAACAAACTTGGTTCAAGCAATGCAAGCTGAATCTCTGTCCCACTTTAAAATTGCAATCTGTGCATGAATAAAACCTATTTTGCAACACAGAGAAACATATCTGAAGGTGTTAGAAGTGTTTTGCATGATTTTTTAAGTTAGAGCCTGAAATGTCAGAAAACAGCGTTTCAGTGCAGAACAAAGTTGGTTCAGGCAATGCAAGCTGAATCTCGGTCCAACTTTAAATTTGCAGTCTGTGCATGAATAAAACCTATTTTGCAACACAGAGAAACATATCTGAATGTGTTAGAAATGTTTTGCATGATTTTTGAAGTTAGACCCTGAAATGTCAGAAAACAGCGTTTCAGCGCAGAACAAAGTTGGTTCAGGCAATGCAAGCTGAATCTCTGTCCCACTTTAAATTTACACTCTGTGCATGAATAAAAGCTATTTTGCAACACAGAGAAACATATCTGAAGGTGTTAGAACTGTTTTGCATGATTTTTGAAGTTAGACCCTGAAATGTCAGAAAACAGCGTTTCAGCGCAGAACAAAGTTGGTTCAGGCAATGCAAGCTGAATCTCGGTCCAACTTTAAATTTGCAGTCTGTGCATGAATAAAACCTATTTTGCAACACAGAGAAACATATCTGAATGTGTTAGAAGTGTTTTGCATGATTTTTGAAGTTAGACCCTGAAATGTCAGAAAACAGCGTTTCAGCGCAGAACAAAGTTGGTTCAGGCAATGCAAGCTGAATCTCGGCCCCACTTTAAATTTGCAGTCTGTGCGTGAATAAAACCTATTTTGCAACACAAAGAAACATATCTGAAGGTGTTAGAAGTGTTTTGCATGATTTTTGAAGTTAGACCCTGAAATGTCAGAAAACAGCGTTTCAGCGCAGAACAAAGTTGGTTCAGGCAATGCAAGCTGAATCTCGGTCCCACTTTAAAATTGCAGTCTGTGCATGAATAAAACCTATTTTGCAACAGAGAGAAACATATCTGAAGGTGTTTGAAGTGTTTTGCATGATTTTTGAAGTTAGACCCTGAAATGTCAGAAAACAGCGTTTCAGTGCAGAACAAACTTGGTTCAAGCAATGCAAGCTGAATCTCTGTCCCACTTTAAAATTGCAATCTGTGCATGAATAAAACCTATTTTGCAACACAGAGAAACATATCTGAAGGTGTTAGAAGTGTTTTGCATGATTTTTTAAGTTAGAGCCTGAAATGTCAGAAAACAGCGTTTCAGTGCAGAACAAAGTTGGTTCAGGCAATGCAAGCTGAATCTCGGTCCAACTTTAAATTTGCAGTCTGTGCATGAATAAAACCTATTTTGCAACACAGAGAAACATATCTGAATGTGTTAGAAATGTTTTGCATGATTTTTGAAGTTAGACCCTGAAATGTCAGAAAACAGCGTTTCAGCGCAGAACAAAGTTGGTTCAGGCAATGCAAGCTGAATCTCAGTCCCACTTTAAATTTGCAGTCTGTGCATGAATAAAACCTATTTTGCAACACAGAGAAACATATCTGAAGGTGTTAGAAGTGTTTTGCATGATTTTTTAAGTTAGAGCCTGAAATGTCAGAAAACAGCGTTTCAGTGCAGAACAAACTTGGTTCAAGCAATGCAAGCTGAATCTCTGTCCCACTTTAAAATTGCAGTCTGTGCATGAATAAAACCTATTTTGCAACACAGAGAAACATATCTGAAGGTGTTAGAAGTGTTTTGCATGATTTTTGAAGTTAGACCCTGAAATGTCAGAAAACAGCGTTTCAGCGCAGAACAAAGTTGGTTCAGGCAATGCAAGCTGAATCTCTGTCCCACTTTAAATTTACACTCTGTGCATGAATAAAACCTGTTTTGCAACACAGAGAAACATATCTGAAGGTGTTAGAAGTGTTTTGCATGATTTTTGAAGTTAGACCCTGAAATGTCAGAAAACAGCTTTTCAGCACAGAACAAAATTGGTTCAGGCAATGCAAGCTGAATCTCGGTCCCACTTTAACTCTGCAGTCTGTGCATGAATAAAAGCTATTTTGCAACACAGAGAAACATATCTGAAGGTGTTAGAAGTGTTTTGCATGATTTTTGAAGTTAGACCCTGAAATGTCAGAAAACAGCGTTTCAGCGCAGAACAAAGTTGGTTCAGGCAATGCAAGCTGAATCTCTGTCCCACTTTAAATTTACACTCTGTGCATGAATAAAAGCTATTTTGCAACACAGAGAAACATATCTGAAGGTGTTAGAAGTGTTTTGCATGATTTTTGAAGTTAGACCCTGAAATGTCAGAAAACAGCGTTTCAGCGCAGAACAAAGTTGGTTCAGGCAATGCAAGCTGAATCTCTGTCCCACTTTAAATTTGCAGTCTGTGCATGAATAAAACCTATTTTGCAACACAGAGAAACATATCTGAAGGTGTTAGAAGTGTTTTGCATGATTTTTGAAGTTAGACCCTGAAATGTCAGAAAACAGCGTTTCAGCGCAGAACAAAGTTGGTTCAGGCAATGCAAGCTGAATCTCTGTCCCACTTTAAATTTGCAGTCTGTGCATGAATAAAACCTATTTTGCAACACAGAGAAACATATCTGAAGGTGTTAGAAGTGTTTTGCATGATTTTTGAAGTTAGACCCTGAAATGTCAGAAAACAGCGTTTCAGAGCAGAACAAAGTTGGTTCAGGCAATTCAAGCTGAATCTCGGTCCAACTTTAAATTTGCAGTCTGTGCATGAATAAAACCTATTTTGCAACACAGAGAAACATATCTGAATGTGTTAGAAATGTTTTGCATGATTTTTGAAGTTAGACCCTGAAATGTCAGAAAACAGCGTTTCAGCGCAGAACAAAGTTGGTTCAGGCAATGCAAGCTGAATCTCTGTCCCACTTTAAATTTACACTCTGTGCATGAATAAAAGCTATTTTGCAACACAGAGAAACATATCTGAAGGTGTTAGAAGTGTTTTGCATGATTTTTGAAGTTAGACCCTGAAATGTCAGAAAACAGCATTTCAGCGCAGAACAAAGTTGGTTCAGGCAATGCAAGCTGAATCTCGGTCCAACTTTAAATTTGCAGTCTGTGCATGAATAAAACCTATTTTGCAACACAGAGAAACATATCTGAATGTGTTAGAAGTGTTTTGCATGATTTTTGAAGTTAGACCCTGAAATGTCAGAAAACAGCGTTTCAGCGCAGAACAAAGTTGGTTCAGGCAATGCAAGCTGAATCTCGGCCCCACTTTAAATTTGCAGTCTGTGCGTGAATAAAACCTATTTTGCAACACAAAGAAACATATCTGAAGGTGTTAGAAGTGTTTTGCATGATTTTTGAAGTTAGACCCTGAAATGTCAGAAAACAGCGTTTCAGCGCAGAACAAAGTTGGTTCAGGCAATGCAAGCTGAATCTCGGTCCCACTTTAAAATTGCAGTCTGTGCATGAATAAAACCTATTTTGCAACAGAGAGAAACATATCTGAAGGTGTTTGAAGTGTTTTGCATGATTTTTGAAGTTAGACCCTGAAATGTCAGAAAACAGCGTTTCAGTGCAGAACAAACTTGGTTCAAGCAATGCAAGCTGAATCTCTGTCCCACTTTAAAATTGCAATCTGTGCATGAATAAAACCTATTTTGCAACACAGAGAAACATATCTGAAGGTGTTAGAAGTGTTTTGCATGATTTTTTAAGTTAGAGCCTGAAATGTCAGAAAACAGCGTTTCAGTGCAGAACAAAGTTGGTTCAGGCAATGCAAGCTGAATCTCGGTCCAACTTTAAATTTGCAGTCTGTGCATGAATAAAACCTATTTTGCAACACAGAGAAACATATCTGAATGTGTTAGAAATGTTTTGCATGATTTTTGAAGTTAGACCCTGAAATGTCAGAAAACAGCGTTTCAGCGCAGAACAAAGTTGGTTCAGGCAATGCAAGCTGAATCTCAGTCCCACTTTAAATTTGCAGTCTGTGCATGAATAAAACCTATTTTGCAACACAGAGAAACATATCTGAAGGTGTTAGAAGTGTTTTGCATGATTTTTTAAGTTAGAGCCTGAAATGTCAGAAAACAGCGTTTCAGTGCAGAACAAACTTGGTTCAAGCAATGCAAGCTGAATCTCTGTCCCACTTTAAAATTGCAGTCTGTGCATGAATAAAACCTATTTTGCAACACAGAGAAACATATCTGAAGGTGTTAGAAGTGTTTTGCATGATTTTTGAAGTTAGACCCTGAAATGTCAGAAAACAGCGTTTCAGCGCAGAACAAAGTTGGTTCAGGCAATGCAAGCTGAATCTCTGTCCCACTTTAAATTTACACTCTGTGCATGAATAAAACCTGTTTTGCAACACAGAGAAACATATCTGAAGGTGTTAGAAGTGTTTTGCATGATTTTTGAAGTTAGACCCTGAAATGTCAGAAAACAGCTTTTCAGCACAGAACAAAATTGGTTCAGGCAATGCAAGCTGAATCTCGGTCCCACTTTAACTCTGCAGTCTGTGCATGAATAAAAGCTATTTTGCAACACAGAGAAACATATCTGAAGGTGTTAGAAGTGTTTTGCATGATTTTTGAAGTTAGACCCTGAAATGTCAGAAAACAGCGTTTCAGCGCAGAACAAAGTTGGTTCAGGCAATGCAAGCTGAATCTCTGTCCCACTTTAAATTTACACTCTGTGCATGAATAAAAGCTATTTTGCAACACAGAGAAACATATCTGAAGGTGTTAGAAGTGTTTTGCATGATTTTTGAAGTTAGACCCTGAAATGTCAGAAAACAGCGTTTCAGCGCAGAACAAAGTTGGTTCAGGCAATGCAAGCTGAATCTCTGTCCCACTTTAAATTTGCAGTCTGTGCATGAATAAAACCTATTTTGCAACACAGAGAAACATATCTGAAGGTGTTAGAAGTGTTTTGCATGATTTTTGAAGTTAGACCCTGAAATGTCAGAAAACAGCGTTTCAGCGCAGAACAAAGTTGGTTCAGGCAATGCAAGCTGAATCTCTGTCCCACTTTAAATTTGCAGTCTGTGCATGAATAAAACCTATTTTGCAACACAGAGAAACATATCTGAAGGTGTTAGAAGTGTTTTGCATGATTTTTGAAGTTAGACCCTGAAATGTCAGAAAACAGCGTTTCAGAGCAGAACAAAGTTGGTTCAGGCAATTCAAGCTGAATCTCTGTCCCACTTTAAATTTACACTCTGTGCATGAATAAAAGCTATTTTGCAACACAGAGAAACATATCTGAAGGTGTTAGAAGTGTTTTGCATGATTTTTGAAGTTAGACCCTGAAATGTCAGAAAACAGCGTTTCAGCGCAGAACAAAGTTGGTTCAGGCAATGCAAGCTGAATCTCTGTCCCACTTTAAATTTGCAGTCTGTGCATGAATAAAACCTATTTTGCAACACAGAGAAACATATCTGAAGGTGTTAGAAGTGTTTTGCATGATTTTTGAAGTTAGACCCTGAAATGTCAGAAAACAGCTTTTCAGCGCAGAACAAAGTTGGTTCAGGCAATGCAAGCTGAATCTCTGTCCCACTTTAAATTTGCAGTCTGTGCATGAATAAAAGCTATTTTGCAACACAGAGAAACATATCTGAAGGTGTTAGAAGTGTTTTGCATGATTTTTGAAGTTAGACCCTGAAATGTCAGAAAACAGCGTTTCAGCGCAGAACAAAGTTGGTTCAGGCAATGCAAGCTGAATCTCTGTCCCACTTTAAATTTACACTCTGTGCATGAATAAAAGCTATTTTGCAACACAGAGAAACATATCTGAAGGTGTTAGAAGTGTTTTGCATGATTTTTGAAGTTAGACCCTGAAATGTCAGAAAACAGCGTTTCAGCGCAGAACAAAGTTGGTTCAGGCAATGCAAGCTGAATCTCTGTCCCACTTTAAATTTGCAGTCTGTGCATGAATAAAACCTATTTTGCAACACAGAGAAACATATCTGAAGGTGTTAGAAGTGTTTTGCATGATTTTTGAAGTTAGACCCTGAAATGTCAGAAAACAGCGTTTCAGCGCAGAACAAAGTTGGTTCAGGCAATGCAAGCTGAATCTCTGTCCCACTTTAAATTTGCAGTCTGTGCATGAATAAAACCTATTTTGCAACACAGAGAAACATATCTGAAGGTGTTAGAAGTGTTTTGCATGATTTTTGAAGTTAGACCCTGAAATGTCAGAAAACAGCGTTTCAGAGCAGAACAAAGTTGGTTCAGGCAATGCAAGCTGAATCTCTGTCCCACTTTAAATTTACACTCTGTGCATGAATAAAAGCTATTTTACAACACAGAGAAACATATCTGAAGGTGTTAGAAGTGTTTTGCATGATTTTTGAAGTTAGACCCTGAAATGTCAGAAAACAGCGTTTCAGCGCAGAACAAAGTTGGTTCAGGCAATGTAAGCTGAATCTCTGTCCCACTTTAAATTTACACTCTGTGCATGAATAAAACCTATTTTGCAACACAGAGAAACATATCTGAAGGTGTTAGAAGTGTTTTGCATGATTTTTGAAGTTAGACCCTGAAATGTCAGAAAAGAGCTTTTCAGCGCAGAACAAAATTGGTTCAGGCAATGCAAGCTGAATCTCGGTCCCACTTTAACTCTGCAGTCTGTGCATGAATAAAAGCTATTTTGCAACACAGAGAAACATATCTGAAGGTGTTAGAAGTGTTTTGCATGATTTTTGAAGTTAGACCCTGAAATGTCAGAAAACAGCGTTTCAGCGCAGAACAAAGTTGGTTCAGGCAATGCAAGCTGAATCTCTGTCCCACTTTAAATTTACACTCTGTGCATGAATAAAAGCTATTTTGCAACACAGAGAAACATATCTGAAGGTGTTAGAAGTGTTTTGCATGATTTTTGAAGTTAGACCCTGAAATGTCAGAAAACAGCGTTTCAGCGCAGAACAAAGTTGGTTCAGGCAATGCAAGCTGAATCTCTGTCCCACTTTAAATTTGCACTCTGTGCATGAATAAAACCTATTTTGCAACACAGAGAAACATATCTGAAGGTGTTAGAAGTGTTTTGCATGATTTTTGAAGTTAGACCCTTAAATGTCAGAAAACAGCGTTTCAGCGAAGAACAAAGTTGGTTCAGGCAATGCAAGCTGAATCTCTGTCCCACTTTAAATTTGCAGTCTGTGCATGAATAAAACCTATTTTGCAACACAGAGAAACATATCTGAAGGTGTTAGAAGTGTTTTGCATGATTTTTGAAGTTAGACCCTGAAATGTCAGAAAACAGCGTTTCAGCGCAGAACAAAGTTGGTTCAGGCAATGCAAGCTGAATCTCGGCCCCACTTTAAATTTGCAGTCTGTGCGTGAATAAAACCTATTTTGCAACACAAAGAAACATATCTGAAGGTGTTAGAAGTGTTTTGCATGATTTTTGAAGTTAGACCCTGAAATGTCAGAAAACAGCGTTTCAGCGCAGAACAAAGTTGGTTCAGGCAATGCAAGCTGAATCTCGGTCCCACTTTAAAATTGCAGTCTGTGCATGAATAAAACCTATTTTGCAACAGAGAGAAACATATCTGAAGGTGTTTGAAGTGTTTTGCATGATTTTGAAGTTAGAGCCTGAAATGTCAGAAAACAGCGTTTCAGTGCAGAACAAACTTGGTTCAAGCAATGCAAGCTGAATCTCTGTCCCACTTTAAAATTGCAGTCTGTGCATGAATAAAACCTATTTTGCATCACAGAGAAACATATCTGAAGGTGTTAGAAGTGTTTTGCATGATTTTTGAAGTTAGAGCCTGAAATGTCAGAAAACAGCGTTTCAGTGCAGAACAAACTTGGTTCAAGCAATGCAAGCTGAATCTCGGTCAAACTTTAAAATTGCAGTCTGTGCATGAATAAAACCTATTTTGCAACACAGAGAAACATATCTGAAGGTGTTAGGAGTGTTTTGCATAATTTTTGAAATTAGACCCTGAAATGTCAGAAAACAGCGTTTCAGCGCAGAACAAACTTGGTTCAAGCAATGCAAGCTGAATCTCGGTTCCACTTTAAGATTGCAGTCTGTACATGAATAAAACCTATTTTGCAACACAGAGAAACATATCTGAAGGTGTTGGAAGTGTTTTGCATGATTTTTGAAGTTTGACCCTGAAATGTCAGAAAACAGCGTTTCAGCGCAGAACAAAGTTGGTTCAGTCAATGCAAGCTGAATCTCTGTCCCACTTTAAATTTGCAGTCTGTGCATGAATAAAAGCTATTTTGGCAACACAGAGAAACATATCTGAAGGTGTTAGAAGTGTTTTGCATGATTTTTGAAGTTAGACCCTGAAATGTCAGAAAACAGCGTTTCAGCGCAGAACAAAGTTGGTTCAGGCAATGCAAGCTGAATCTCTGTCCCACTTTAAATTTACACTCTGTGCATGAATAAAAGCTATTTTGCAACACAGAGAAACATATCTGAAGGTGTTAGAAGTGTTTTGCATGATTTTTGAAGTTAGACCCTGAAATGTCAGAAAACAGCGTTTCAGCGCAGAACAAAGTTGGTTCAGGCAATGCAAGCTGAATCTCTGTCCCACTTTAAATTTGCAGTCTGTGCATGAATAAAACCTATTTTGCAACACAGAGAAACATATCTGAAGGTGTTAGAAGTGTTTTGCATGATTTTTGAAGTTAGACCCTGAAATGTCAGAAAACAGCGTTTCAGCGCAGAACAAAGTTGGTTCAGGCAATGCAAGCTGAATCTCTGTCCCACTTTAAATTTGCAGTCTGTGCATGAATAAAAGCTATTTTGCAACACAGAGAAACATATATGAAGGTGTTAGAAGTGTTTTGCATGATTTTTGAAGTTAGACCCTGAAATGTCAGAAAACAGCGTTTCAGCGCAGAACAAAGTTGGTTCAGGCAATGCAAGCTGAATCTCTGTCCCACTTTAAATTTGCAGTCTGTGCATGAATAAAACCTATTTTGCAACACAGAGAAACATATCTGAAGGTGTTAGAAGTGTTTTGCATGATTTTTGAAGTTAGACCCTGAAATGTCAGAAAACAGCGTTTCAGCGCAGAACAAAGTTGGTTCAGGCAATGCAAGCTGAATCTCTGTCCCACTTTAAATTTACACTCTGTGCATGAATAAAACCTATTTTGCAACACAGAGAAACATATCTGAAGGTGTTAGAAGTGTTTTGCATGATTTTTGAAGTTAGACCCTGAAATGTCAGAAAAGAGCTTTTCAGCGCAGAACAAAATTGGTTCAGGCAATGCAAGCTGAATCTCGGTCCCACTTTAACTCTGCAGTCTGTGCATGAATAAAAGCTATTTTGCAACACAGAGAAACATATCTGAAGGTGTTAGAAGTGTTTTGCATGATTTTTGAAGTTAGACCCTGAAATGTCAGAAAACAGCGTTTCAGCGCAGAACAAAGTTGGTTCAGGCAATGCAAGCTGAATCTCTGTCCCACTTTAAATTTACACTCTGTGCATGAATAAAAGCTATTTTGCAACACAGAGAAACATATCTGAAGGTGTTAGAAGTGTTTTGCATGATTTTTGAAGTTAGACCCTGAAATGTCAGAAAACAGCGTTTCAGCGCAGAACAAAGTTGGTTCAGGCAATGCAAGCTGAATCTCTGTCCCACTTTAAATTTGCACTCTGTGCATGAATAAAACCTATTTTGCAACACAGAGAAACATATCTGAAGGTGTTAGAAGTGTTTTGCATGATTTTTGAAGTTAGACCCTTAAATGTCAGAAAACAGCGTTTCAGCGAAGAACAAAGTTGGTTCAGGCAATGCAAGCTGAATCTCTGTCCCACTTTAAATTTGCAGTCTGTGCATGAATAAAACCTATTTTGCAACACAGAGAAACATATCTGAAGGTGTTAGAAGTGTTTTGCATGATTTTTGAAGTTAGACCCTGAAATGTCAGAAAACAGCGTTTCAGCGCAGAACAAAGTTGGTTCAGGCAATGCAAGCTGAATCTCGGCCCCACTTTAAATTTGCAGTCTGTGCGTGAATAAAACCTATTTTGCAACACAAAGAAACATATCTGAAGGTGTTAGAAGTGTTTTGCATGATTTTTGAAGTTAGACCCTGAAATGTCAGAAAACAGCGTTTCAGCGCAGAACAAAGTTGGTTCAGGCAATGCAAGCTGAATCTCGGTCCCACTTTAAAATTGCAGTCTGTGCATGAATAAAACCTATTTTGCAACAGAGAGAAACATATCTGAAGGTGTTTGAAGTGTTTTGCATGATTTTGAAGTTAGAGCCTGAAATGTCAGAAAACAGCGTTTCAGTGCAGAACAAACTTGGTTCAAGCAATGCAAGCTGAATCTCGGCCCCACTTTAAATTTGCAGTCTGTGCGTGAATAAAACCTATTTTGCAACACAAAGAAACATATCTGAAGGTGTTAGAAGTGTTTTGCATGATTTTTGAAGTTAGACCCTGAAATGTCAGAAAACAGCGTTTCAGCGCAGAACAAAGTTGGTTCAGGCAATGCAAGCTGAATCTCGGTCCCACTTTAAAATTGCAGTCTGTGCATGAATAAAACCTATTTTGCAACAGAGAGAAACATATCTGAAGGTGTTTGAAGTGTTTTGCATGATTTTGAAGTTAGAGCCTGAAATGTCAGAAAACAGCGTTTCAGTGCAGAACAAACTTGGTTCAAGCAATGCAAGCTGAATCTCTGTCCCACTTTAAAATTGCAGTCTGTGCATGAATAAAACCTATTTTGCATCACAGAGAAACATATCTGAAGGTGTTAGAAGTGTTTTGCATGATTTTTGAAGTTAGAGCCTGAAATGTCAGAAAACAGCGTTTCAGTGCAGAACAAACTTGGTTCAAGCAATGCAAGCTGAATCTCGGTCAAACTTTAAAATTGCAGTCTGTGCATGAATAAAACCTATTTTGCAACACAGAGAAACATATCTGAAGGTGTTAGGAGTGTTTTGCATAATTTTTGAAGTTAGACCCTGAAATGTCAGAAAACAGCGTTTCAGCGCAGAACAAACTTGGTTCAAGCAATGCAAGCTGAATCTCGGTTCCACTTTAAGATTGCAGTCTGTGCATGAATAAAACCTATTTTGCAACACAGAGAAACATATCTGAAGGTGTTGGAAGTGTTTTGCATGATTTTTGAAGTTTGACCCTGAAATGTCAGAAAACAGCGTTTCAGCGCAGAACAAAGTTGGTTCAGGCAATGCGAGCTGAATCTCGGTCCAACTTTAAATTTACACTCTGTGCATGAATAAAAGCTATTTTGCAACACAGAGAAACATATCTGAAGGTGTTAGAAGTGTTTTGCATGATTTTTGAAATTAGACCCTGAAATGTCAGAAAACAGCTTTTCAGCGCAGAACAAAGTTGGTTCAGGCAATGCAAGCTGAATCTCTGTCCCACTTTAAATTTGCAGTCTGTGCATGAATAAAACCTATTTTGCAACACAGAGAAACATATCTGAAGGTGTTAGAAGTGTTTTGCATGATTTTTGAAGTTAGACCCTGAAATGTCAGAAAACAGCGTTTCAGCGCAGAACAAAGTTGGTTCAGTCAATGCAAGCTGAATCTCTGTCCCACTTTAAATTTGCAGTCTGTGCATGAATAAAACCTATTTTGCAACACAGAGAAACATATCTGAAGGTGTTAGAAGTGTTTTGCATGATTTTTGAAGTTAGACCCTGAAATGTCAGAAAACAGCGTTTCAGTGCAGAACAAAGTTGGTTCAGGCAATGCAAGCTGAATCTCTGTCCCACTTTAAATTTACACTCTGTGCATGAATAAAACCTGTTTTGCAACACAGAGAAACATATCTGAAGGTGTTAGAAGTGTTTTGCATGATTTTTGAAGTTAGACCCTGAAATGTCAGAAAACAGCTTTTCAGCGCAGAACAAAATTGGTTCAGGCAATGCAAGCTGAATCTCGGTCCCACTTTAACTCTGCAGTCTGTGCATGAATAAAAGCTATTTTGGCAACACAGAGAAACATATCTGAAGGTGTTAGAAGTGTTTTGCATGATTTTTGAAGTTAGACCCTGAAATGTCAGAAAACAGCGTTTCAGCGCAGAACAAAGTTGGTTCAGGCAATGCAAGCTGAATCTCTGTCCCACTTTAAATTTACACTCTGTGCATGAATAAAAGCTATTTTGCAACACAGAGAAACATATCTGAAGGTGTTAGAAGTGTTTTGCATGATTTTTGAAGTTAGACCCTGAAATGTCAGAAAACAGCGTTTCAGCGCAGAACAAAGTTGGTTCAGGCAATGCAAGCTGAATCTCTGTCCCACTTTAAATTTGCAGTCTGTGCATGAATAAAACCTATTTTGCAACACAGAGAGACATATCTGAAGGTGTTAGAAGTGTTTTGCATGATTTTTGAAGTTAGACCCTGAAATGTCAGAAAACAGCGTTTCAGCGCAGAACAAAGTTGGTTCAGGCAATGCAAGCTGAATCTCTGTCCCACTTTAAATTTGCAGTCTGTGCATGAATAAAAGCTATTTTGCAACACAGAGAAACATATATGAAGGTGTTAGAAGTGTTTTGCATGATTTTTGAAGTTAGACCCTGAAATGTCAGAAAACAGCGTTTCAGCGCAGAACAAAGTTGGTTCAGGCAATGCAAGCTGAATCTCTGTCCCACTTTAAATTTGCAGTCTGTGCATGAATAAAACCTATTTTGCAACACAGAGAAACATATCTGAAGGTGTTAGAAGTGTTTTGCATGATTTTTGAAGTTAGACCCTGAAATGTCAGAAAACAACGTTTCAGAGCAGAACAAAGTTGGTTCAGGCAATGCAAGCTGAATCTTTGTCCCACTTTAAATTTACACTCTGTGCATGAATAAAAGCTATTTTGCAACACAGAGAAACATATCTGAAGGTGTTAGAAGTGTTTTGCATGATTTTTGAAGTTAGACCCTGAAATGTCAGAAAACAGCGTTTCAGCGCAGAACAAAGTTGGTTCAGGCAATGCAAGCTGAATCTCTGTCCCACTTTAAATTTACACTCTGTGCATGAATAAAACCTATTTTGAAACACAGAGAAACATATCTGAAGGTGTTAGAAGTGTTTTGCATGATTTTTGAAGTTAGACCCTGAAATGTCAGAAAAAAGCTTTTCAGCGCAGAACAAAGTTGGTTCAGGCAATGCAAGCTGAATCTCGGTCCCACTTTAACTTTGCAGTCTGTGCATGAATAAAACCTATTTTGCAACACAGAGAAACATATCTGAAGGTGTTAGAAGTGTTTTGCATGATTTTTGAAGTTAGACCCTGAAATGTCAGAAAACAGCGTTTCAGCGCAGAACAAAGTTGGTTCAGGCAATGCAAGCTGAATCTCTGTCCCACTTTAAATTTACACTCTGTGCATGAATAAAAGCTATTTTGCAACACAGAGAAACATATCTGAAGGTGTTAGAAGTGTTTTGCATGATTTTTGAAGTTAGACCCTGAAATGTCAGAAAACAGCGTTTCAGCGCAGAACAAAGTTGGTTCAGGCAATGCAAGCTGAATCTCTGTCCCACTTTAAATTTGCAGTCTGTGCATGAATAAAACCTATTTTGCAACACAGAGAAACATATCTGAAGGTGTTAGAAGTGTTTTGCATGATTTTTGAAGTTAGACCCTTAAATGCCAGAAAACAGCTTTTCAGCGAAGAACAAAGTTGGTTCAGGCAATGCAAGCTGAATCTCTGTCCCACTTTAAATTTGCAGTCTGTGCATGAATAAAACCTATTTTGCAACACAGAGAAACATATCTGAAGGTGTTAGAAGTGTTTTGCATGATTTTTGAAGTTAGACCCTGAAATGTCAGAAAAAAGCTTTTCAGCGCAGAACAAAGTTGGTTCAGGCAATGCAAGCTGAATCTCGGTCCCACTTTAACTTTGCAGTCTGTGCATGAATAAAACCTATTTTGCAACACAGAGAAACATATCTGAAGGTGTTAGAAGTGTTTTGCATGATTTTTGAAGTTAGACCCTGAAATGTCAGAAAACAGCGTTTCAGCGCAGAACAAAGTTGGTTCAGGCAATGCAAGCTGAATCTCTGTCCCACTTTAAATTTACACTCTGTGCATGAATAAAACCTGTTTTGCAACACAGAGAAACATATCTGAAGGTGTTAGATGTGTTTTGCATGATTTTTGAAGTTAGACCCTTGTGGCAGAGTGGGCAAGTTCCCTCCCCTGCATTTGTGATTGACAGCCTTTTAGAGCCGGGGATTTGTTATATAAGGGCTGCAATTGGGTTACCTGGGATGCGTCATGGCTAGCTCCGCCCCTTGGTGCGTGCAGACTTCCACCTGAAAGGTACGTTTTAGCTGTTTGGCTAATGTTGCTGCGAGTTGGGCATATCAGTTAATAAAATCTATTCATTGTAGCTGGAATAGTATCTTATCCACGGCTTCGCGTTGGTGTGCAGGCTGTCACTATCCCTCGGTAGGTTGAGTTTTATTAATCGTTTGCATAGCATTCGTGTTTACCATAATTCGCATTGTTTTCTTCCAGTTGGGTTGATTCCACTCATCCTCCTATAAACTGCTGAGATTTGTGCTGTGAGCAATTGTATGACTTGTGTGTCTCTGTGACTTACATTTGGTATGTATAGTACATTTTTAATAAATAATTGTTCGGATTTAAGTTAATTAACAATTTGTTTTTATTAGGAAAAACCATTTCATTGGGAGCGCTTCGTCTTTTTGCGGGTTGGGTGATCGCATCCTGCATAGAACAGGATTAAGACGGCGCTGCTGTTTTGCTGTTTTGCTGTTTTGCTGTTTTGTTTATTTTTGTTTCTTTCTTTTTCCACGCTAAAGCCGGTGGTTGTGGCAGTAGCTGTCCTGATTTTCTGATCGTCTATGTGTCAGGGTGCGTGCTCTGATCTGCCTTTTAGTCAAACGAACTACCGGCTGCGTGTAAATTTGCTCTTGTGATTTTCTTTTTGTTTAGGAGTTTGGTTGTCTTTTGTTACTGTTGAAATTCAAACTTAGGTTTGGTTGTTATCAAACGATTTATTTCGTTTATTGTATGTTTTTCTTTATTAATGTTGTTTTTTTATTCAGGTTGAATCTGACAAACTTCAGATTGTCTAACTTTTTTCGAATTTGTCCCTTCATTACCTATATAGCAACAATTGTCAGTTGTGTTGCACATATTTCAACCATTTGGAAATTGTCTTTTTTCAGTACGATGTTGTTTGTATTTTGATTAATTGTTTTGTTTTCTGTGTTTTAGGCCCCTGAGTTGGGTGGCTAGCTGCTCTATTATCCTGGTGGTGGTGTTTGCAGCACGGAGTGTGGATTGCCGTTACAGTCACTCACCTCACTGTGTGTGTGTGTGTGTGTGTGCGTGCGTGTGTGTGGCGTGTGGTTACAAATAATCACTTTGCAGCTAGCCTACCCTACTACGGGTGAGCCTTAAATTAGTGCTTTGTTCTGTGTGACATTGAGTCATATTTTGTTTGAGCTGTTTTAAATATTTTATTCAATTGTGAACTTAATAAATATATTTTGTATACTGATATTTTATGTCTCTGCCCTTCATGGTAACGAACCTGTTCTCCATCAAATAGTTAGTTCCCCTTACTTTAAAGGGGTGGCGTAGTCAGCATTAATACCCCATTTAAAGGGTTTGTATTTATAGGGTGATTTTTGATTTGCCTCCCGTGGCCTCGCTACATTTTGGCGTAGTCGGCAGGGTCCCGTGCTCGGCAGAGACGTGGGTATTAGTGATTATATTGTGCTTTTTTTGTTTGTTTGTGTTGTTGTTATTGTTTTTTTTTCTATTGTAGTATGATTGGTGAGAAGTAGCAGCAAGACAGCAGCGTGCGTCCCGTGGATTTTGATTTTCCTTGTGGGTCTACTTCCTTTGGTTGGTAAGTGTGATCACGGTCAAAATTATGGAGGAAGAGTTGCAAGAATTGAGGGAAGTAGTAGCCCAGTTGCGGGCAGAGAATGAGAGGTTGCGTCGGGATCACCTCCTGGCGCTACCTGGCCCTAGTGATGCACCTCCTATCGTTCCTGGTCCTTCTGTTGCCGTCCCCCCTCAGCCAATTAATGCCCAGGCTGCCCTGCCAGAACGATTTGTTTTTGTACCTCGGGACAGAAAGTGTTCAAAATTCAGTGGCAGGGCTGGCCTGAGTATTGATGAGTGGGTTGAGGAGATCAAAGCTTGTATGCAGGCTCGCCATCTGTCTGTTTCTGATCAGGCTTTCTTCTTGTTTGACCATTTAGAGGGGGAGGCAAGAGAAGAGATTAGGTATCGCTCAGAGATGGAGCGGAATGATCCAGATAAGATAATTTCGGTTTTACGAGAATTGTATGGTTGCTCGCAGTCATATGTCTCATTGCAGGAGGCGTTCTTTTCTAGAAAGCAACAGGAGGGTGAGTCTTTGTTGGAGTTTTCCCTTGCCTTGATGAGCCTCCTCGATCGTGTGAAGCAGCAATCACCGTATGCTATGCCAAATTTACAAGTTCTGTTACGCGATCAGTTTATCGAACATGTTTGTGACGTCGCCCTCCGCCGAGAATTAAAACAGTTAATCCGTCGTCAGCCTACATTAACATGGTTGGAGGTTCGTAGTGAAGCCCTCAGATGGGAAAGGGAGGGTATGTTAGGGAGCATAAGGGGGCGAAGCAATTCTGTCCCATCCGCCTATGGGATTCAGTATGGCGTGCAAGGTGAGTCGTGTGTTAGGTCTCCTCAACACTCTGAATTGGGTGAGCTGAGGGAAATGCTGAGATCACAGCAAGAGCAGTTAAATAAATTGACTCAAAATTTTGCTCGCTTACAGGTCCCTCAGCCACGTAGTCGGTCCCCTCATCGTGGCCCCATTATATGTAGGAGATGCCAAAGACCTGGCCACTTTGCTAGAGAGTGTGATGGGGAACGTGTTCCCCTTCGCCCTCGACTCCCTTCGCCCGCTGCTTCGTCGTCTGGGGGTAGACAGCCTGGCCCATCCGCGTTGTCGGGAAACTAGTTCCCACCGTGTCGCCGAGCCAAGGCGCGGTAGGGGAAGTGACCGGCTCCAGTTTTTCAAGTATGTCTCATCTAATGTCTTCGTGCCCACACCTTGTTGTTCAAATGGGTGGAGTTCGAGTTTCATGTTTGGTTGATACTGGCTCCATGGTGTCTACAATTACAGAAAGTTGTTTTCGGGAACATTTCGAACCATGGGGTCAGGATCGACTTAAGTCGTGCCAGTGGTTGCAACTTCGGGCTGCTAATGGCCTTTCAATTCCATATATCGGCTATATGGAATTGGATGTTGAGTTGTGTGGGCAAGTCATGTCAAAATGTGGAGTGCTTGTTGTCCGGGACCCTCCTGGTGGCATCTGCACCCGAGTCCCAGGGGTACTTGGGATGAATGTTCTGGGCCGCTGCTACCAGGAGTTATTTGGACGACATGGCCCCGCTCTTTTTGATTCGGCAGTAAATGTTGGAGCCCCTAGATTTGTTATGCAAGCGCTTCAATATTGTCACCGATTGGAAGACCAGGGTTCAGGAAGACATTCTGGTCCTGTCAGGTTGCGAGGTCGTAAGTCATGTCGCATCCCAGGTGGCACAATGAAGTTTGTAGCAGCAACCTGTTCTGAGAAGTGTGCAGAGGGAGTGGTATTGTTCGAGCCCCCAGAGTCTGGGTTACCGGCTGGCTTGTTGGCTTCCCCAGCACTGGTGCAAGTTATAAGAGGCACTGCTTACTTACCTGTGGTAAACGTGGGAACTGCTGATGTTAAGTTGCATTCTAACACTGTTTTAGGGGTATTAAATAGTGTTTGTGTCGTAAGTCTGCCTGCCGGGGTAACTGAAGTTAAGCCTGTTGTAGCCACAGTAAGTTCCCAAGCCCTGACTGTGACTCCTGCTGTACAGGAACAGATTGAAGCAGTAGATTTGTCTGTTTTGTCAGAAATGGAACAGGGTCAGGTTAGGGCCCTTTTATATAAGTTTCAATCTGTGTTTTCATCCCATGAGGGTGATTTGGGATGTACCAACTTGATTTCTCATGACATCCCTCTGCTGGATTCTGTTCCTGTTCGGCAGAGATACCGGAGGATTCCACCATCAGAATATGAGGTGGTAAAGTCTCATATTAATCAGTTGTTGGAGGCAAGCATCATAAGGGAGAGCTGTAGCCCCTATGCTTCTCCAATTGTTCTTGTTAAAAAGAAAGACGGTAGTTTGCGTATGTGCGTTGATTACCGTCAGCTAAATGCTAAGACAAGAAAAGATGCTTTTCCTCTTCCACGCATTGAGGAATCGTTGGACTCTCTGACGGGGGCCTGTTGGTTTTCCACTATGGACTTGGCTAGTGGATACAACCAGGTCCCCGTCACCGAGAAAGATAGGCCCAAGACTGCTTTTTGCACCCCTTTTGGGTTATTCGAGTGGAATCGAATGCCCTTTGGGCTCTGTAATGCCCCGAGTACCTTCCAGCGCCTAATGGAACGGGTGTTTGGAGATCAGCAGTGCAGTTCTTTATTACTCTATCTTGATGATATCGTAGTGTTCTCTTCCTCGGTGTCCCAGCATGTAGAGCGGTTAGAAGTTGTCTTAAGCCGACTGGAGCGTGAGGGGTTGAAAGCCAAATTGAGTAAGTGTGCATTTTTTCAACGTGAAGTGAGATATCTGGGACATGTAATTTCTGCGCAGGGAGTTTCTACTGATCCTCAGAAGATTGAGG
Organism: Garra rufa; assembly: GCF_049309525.1. Taxonomy (NCBI): domain Eukaryota; kingdom Metazoa; phylum Chordata; class Actinopteri; order Cypriniformes; family Cyprinidae; genus Garra; species Garra rufa. The sequence continues at coordinate 18,239,737 of NC_133372.1, read as the reverse complement.
CTGTAGCTCAATGGCAACGCCCAACCAGCGTTTCAGAATTGCGTTCATTCTTGGGTTTCGCCAGTTACTACCGCCGCTTTGTGGAGGGGTTCGCAAAGTTGGCGGCTCCTCTGCATAAGCTGGTGGCAGAATGGACTGCTGTTAAGCCCAGAACCCGAGCGAGTCAGGGTTTTTCTGATGCCTGGACAGAGCAGTGCCAGCAGAGTTTTGTTGAGTTGAAGGGTAGACTTACTACGGCTCCAGTGCTCGCTTATGCCGATTTCTCCCAGCCCTTTATCCTGGAGGTGGATGCTAGCTATGGGGGTTTAGGGGCGGTCCTGTCCCAGGAGCAAGGAGGTAAGGTGCGACCTGTTGCATATGCTAGTCGTAGTCTACGGCCCACTGAGCGCAACATGTCCAACTATAGCTCCATGAAGCTGGAGTTTTTAGCGCTCAAGTGGGCCATGACGGAGAAATTTAGAGAATATCTGTTAGGGCATAAGTGCATTGTCTTTACAGACAATAACCCTCTCAGCCATCTGTCCACTGCTAAGCTTGGAGCCACTGAGCAACGTTGGGCTGCCGAGCTTGCAGTTTTTGATTTTGACCTACGGTATCGTTCCGGTAAAAGTAACAAAAATGCTGATGCATTGTCGAGACAGAATCTTTCAGTCTCGTTTGAGCTAAGGGAATTGTTGCCAGGAACTGAGCTACCAGCTGCTGTAAAACAAGCACTGGGTGTAGAAAAATTCACACCAGTGACCCAATCTGTGGTCTCTGCTTTGCCTAGTTTTGCGGGTAATATGAGGGCCTTACAGGAAGCGGACCCGGTGATTGGGGAGATTTTGGTTTTTTGGAAGCGGGGAATACGCCCTACCGCTGAGGAGCGTAGACGGCTTTCTAAGACTGCCTTGGTCCTACTTCGTCAATGGGATCGGTTGTTGGAGAAGGAGGGGATTTTGCATCGCAGAGTTTTTCGTCCAGATGGGGGCGAGGAGGTCTTTCAGCTTGTTCTTCCGTCTGTCCTGCGTGGAGAGGTCTTGACTCAAATGCATCAAGGACATGGGCACCAAGGAGTTGACCGTACCACTGAGTTAGTGCAGCAACGTTGTTACTGGCCAGGCTTGACGTCAGATGTAGTTCAGTGGTGTCGAGACTGTGAGAGGTGTCAGGCTGCCAAAGACTCCCAGCCAGTTGCTCAGAGCTTTATGGGCCATTTGTTAGCATCTAGACCAAATGAAATCTTGGCTATTGATTTCACCCTACTTGAGTCTTCCCGTTTGGGGCTTGAGAACGTCTTGGTGATAACTGACGTGTTCACCAAGTACACGATGGCAGTTCCCACTCGGGATCAACGGGCAGAGACTGTGGCTCAGGTTTTAGTGATCGAGTGGTTCTATAAATTTGGTGTCCCTGCTCGTATTCATTCAGATCAGGGCCGCAGTTTTGAGTCCTCTCTCATCCAGCAACTTTGTAGTCTCTATCAGATCGAAAAGTCTCACACTACACCTTATCATCCTGCTGGTAACGGGCAGTGTGAGCGCTTTAACAGGACCCTTCATAGTCTTTTACGCACCTTACCGAATTCTCGAAAGGCAGATTGGCCTTCTGCGCTCCCCCAATTGCTCTTTTGTTATAACACTACCCCTCATCAATCCACTGGGGAGTCTCCTTATTTTTTAATGTTTGGCCAAGAGCCTCGGCTCCCTGTTGACTTTTTGTTAGGTAGGGGCCAGGAGAGGGGGTCCAGTGGTACAAATGAGTGGGTTTTGAAGCACCAGACAAGGCTGCAAGTGGCCTTTGAGGGGGCCAGAGAACATTTAAAGGCCGCTGCAAATCGTCGTAAGGAAACTCATGACTTGCATGTTCGGGATTCACCACTGGGAGAGGGCCAGCTAGTTTATCTCCGCAATTATGGCGTGAGAGGTCGCCGTAAGATCCAGGATATTTGGAGCCCAGTGGTGTATCAGGTCCTAAGGGCACCTAAAACGGGAGGTTCTGTTTATACTATTGCACCAGTGGATGACTTGGGTAGGGTGAAACATGTTCATCGTTCACTATTAAAGACCAGGTTACAAAGAGATTCCCCTGTATTTGGATCTACGGAAGTGGCAGTCGAGGCACCATTGTTGGAGGAGTCGTCCTCATTGGATGAGGTGGATTTGTGGGCCTGGGTGCCTGAAACTCCCCAAGTGGAGGGTAGGCCAGTAATCCAGGACCCTGCATCTTTGGGTCCCTCTGTACTTGAGGGTATGGCTGAGGCTGTTGAACCAGTCACCTTAGGGGCTCTTGGACCATCTGGCGTTAAGCCGGTAACTCCACAGGTTGTAGAGCCCTTGTCCGTACATCAGTCTAGTTCTAGTGAAGTTTCGTTGCGACGTACAGGGAGAGTTAATGCTGGTCAGCATTCTAACCGTTACCATCTCCCACGGGCAGTAAGTGAAGTAGTAGAGCCAAGATTAGGGGTTTCTGTATCCAATTCTGTTTCTGCCCTGTTTCGGCCCTGGAATTAAGTTATGTGGTCTGTGGTTGGTCGTCCATCGTCGGGGCGACGATACAATAACTAGGGGCAGATTGTGGCAGAGTGGGCAAGTTCCCTCCCCTGCATTTGTGATTGACAGCCTTTTAGAGCCGGGGATTTGTTATATAAGGGCTGCAATTGGGTTACCTGGGATGCGTCATGGCTAGCTCCGCCCCTTGGTGCGTGCAGACTTCCACCTGAAAGGTACGTTTTAGCTGTTTGGCTAATGTTGCTGCGAGTTGGGCATATCAGTTAATAAAATCTATTCATTGTAGCTGGAATAGTATCTTATCCACGGCTTCGCGTTGGTGTGCAGGCTGTCACTATCCCTCGGTAGGTTGAGTTTTATTAATCGTTTGCATAGCATTCGTGTTTACCATAATTCGCATTGTTTTCTTCCAGTTGGGTTGATTCCACTCATCCTCCTATAAACTGCTGAGATTTGTGCTGTGAGCAATTGTATGACTTGTGTGTCTCTGTGACTTACATTTGGTATGTATAGTACATTTTTAATAAATAATTGTTCGGATTTAAGTTAATTAACAATTTGTTTTTATTAGGAAAAACCATTTCATTGGGAGCGCTTCGTCTTTTTGCGGGTTGGGTGATCGCATCCTGCATAGAACAGGATTAAGACGGCGCTGCTGTTTTGCTGTTTTGCTGTTTTGCTGTTTTGCTGTTTTGTTTATTTTTGTTTCTTTCTTTTTCCACGCTAAAGCCGGTGGTTGTGGCAGTAGCTGTCCTGATTTTCTGATCGTCTATGTGTCAGGGTGCGTGCTCTGATCTGCCTTTTAGTCAAACGAACTACCGGCTGCGTGTAAATTTGCTCTTGTGATTTTCTTTTTGTTTAGGAGTTTGGTTGTCTTTTGTTACTGTTGAAATTCAAACTTAGGTTTGGTTGTTATCAAACGATTTATTTCGTTTATTGTATGTTTTTCTTTATTAATGTTGTTTTTTTATTCAGGTTGAATCTGACAAACTTCAGATTGTCTAACTTTTTTCGAATTTGTCCCTTCATTACCTATATAGCAACAATTGTCAGTTGTGTTGCACATATTTCAACCATTTGGAAATTGTCTTTTTTCAGTACGATGTTGTTTGTATTTTGATTAATTGTTTTGTTTTCTGTGTTTTAGGCCCCTGAGTTGGGTGGCTAGCTGCTCTATTATCCTGGTGGTGGTGTTTGCAGCACGGAGTGTGGATTGCCGTTACAGTCACTCACCTCACTGTGTGTGTGTGTGTGTGTGTGCGTGCGTGTGTGTGGCGTGTGGTTACAAATAATCACTTTGCAGCTAGCCTACCCTACTACGGGTGAGCCTTAAATTAGTGCTTTGTTCTGTGTGACATTGAGTCATATTTTGTTTGAGCTGTTTTAAATATTTTATTCAATTGTGAACTTAATAAATATATTTTGTATACTGATATTTTATGTCTCTGCCCTTCATGGTAACGAACCTGTTCTCCATCAAATAGTTAGTTCCCCTTACTTTAAAGGGGTGGCGTAGTCAGCATTAATACCCCATTTAAAGGGTTTGTATTTATAGGGTGATTTTTGATTTGCCTCCCGTGGCCTCGCTACATTTGAAATGTCAGAAAACAGCTTTTCAGCGCAGAACAAAATTGGTTCAGGCAATGCAAGCTGAATCTCGGTCCCACTTTAACTCTGCAGTCTGTGCATGAATAAAAGCTATTTTGCAACACAGAGAAACATATCTGAAGGTGTTAGAAGTGTTTTGCATGATTTTTGAAGTTAGACCCTGAAATGTCAGAAAACAGCGTTTCAGCGCAGAACAAAGTTGGTTCAGGCAATGCAAGCTGAATCTCTGTCCCACTTTAAATTTACACTCTGTGCATGAATAAAAGCTATTTTGCAACACAGAGAAACATATCTGAAGGTGTTAGATGTGTTTTGCATGATTTTTGAAGTTAGACCCTGAAATGTCAGAAAACAGCTTTTCAGCGCAGAACAAAATTGGTTCAGGCAATGCAAGCTGAATCTCGGTCCCACTTTAACTCTGCAGTCTGTGCATGAATAAAAGCTATTTTGCAACACAGAGAAACATATCTGAAGGTGTTAGAAGTGTTTTGCATGATTTTTGAAGTTAGACCCTGAAATGTCAGAAAACAGCGTTTCAGCGCAGAACAAAGTTGGTTCAGGCAATGCAAGCTGAATCTCTGTCCCACTTTAAATTTACACTCTGTGCATGAATAAAAGCTATTTTGCAACACAGAGAAACATATCTGAAGGTGTTAGAAGTGTTTTGCATGATTTTTGAAGTTAGACCCTGAAATGTCAGAAAACAGCGTTTCAGCGCAGAACAAAGTTGGTTCAGGCAATGCAAGCTGAATCTCTGTCCCACTTTAAATTTGCAGTCTGTGCATGAATAAAAGCTATTTTGCAACACAGAGAAACATATCTGAAGGTGTTAGAAGTGTTTTGCATGATTTTTGAAGTTAGACCCCTAAATGTCAGAAAACAGCGTTTCAGCGAAGAACAAAGTTGGTTCAGGCAATGGAAGCTGAATCTCTGTCCCACTTTAAATTTGCAGTCTGTGCATGAATAAAACCTATTTTGCAACACAGAGAAACATATCTGAAGGTGTTAGAAGTATTTTGCATGATTTTTGAAGTTAGACCCTGAAATGTCAGAAAACAGCTTTTCAGCGCAGAACAAAGTTGGTTCAGGCAATGCAAGCTGAATCTCGGTCCCACTTTAACTCTGCAGTCTGTGCATGAATAAAACCTATTTCGCAACACAGAGAAACATATCTGAAGGTGTTAGAAGTGTTTTGCATGATTTTTGAAGTTAGACCCTGAAATGTCAGAAAACAGCGTTTCAGCGCAGAACAAAGTTGGTTCAGGCAATGCAAGCTGAATCTCTGTCCCACTTTAAATTTACACTCTGTGCATGAATAAAAGCTATTTTGCAACACAGAAAAACATACCTGAAGGTGTTAGAAGTGCTTTGCATGATTTTTGAAGTTAGACCCTGAAATGTCAGAAAACAGCTTTTCAGCGCAGAACAAAGTTGGTTCAGGCAATGCAAGTTGAATCTCGGTCCCACTTTAACTTTGCAGTCTGTGCATGAATAAAACCTATTTTGGAACACAGAGAAACATATCTGAAGGTGTTAGAAGTGTTTTGCATGATTTTTGAAGTTAGACCCTGAAATGTCAGAAAACAGCGTTTCAGTGCAGAACAAACTTGGTTCAAGCAATGCAAGCTGAATCTCGGTCAAACTTTAAAATTGCAGTCTGTGCATGAATAAAAGCTATTTTGCAACACAGAGAAACATATCTGAAGGTGTTAGAAGTGTTTTGCATGATTTTTGAAGTTAGACCCTGAAATGTCAGAAAACAGCGTTTCAGCGCAGAACAAAGTTGGTTCAGGCAATGCAAGCTGAATCTCTGTCCCACTTTAAATTTACACTCTGTGCATGAATAAAACCTGTTTTGCAACACAGAGAAACATATCTGAAGGTGTTAGAAGTGTTTTGCATGATTTTTTAAGTTAGACCCTGAAATGTCAGAAAACAGCTTTTCAGCGCAGAACAAAATTGGTTCAGGCAATGCAAGCTGAATCTCGGTCCCACTTTAACTCTGCAGTCTGTGCATGAATAAAAGCTATTTTGCAACACAGAGAAACATATCTGAAGGTGTTAGAAGTGTTTTGCATGATTTTTGAAGTTAGACCCTGAAATGTCAGAAAACAGCGTTTCAGCGCAGAACAAAGTTGGTTCAGGCAATGCAAGCTGAATCTCTGTCCCACTTTAAATTTACACTCTGTGCATGAATAAAAGCTATTTTGCAACACAGAGAAACATATCTGAAGGTGTTAGAAGTGTTTTGCATGATTTTTGAAGTTAGACCCTGAAATGTCAGAAAACAGCGTTTCAGCGCAGAACAAAGTTGGTTCAGGCAATGCAAGCTGAATCTCTGTCCCACTTTAAATTTGCAGTCTGTGCATGAATAAAACCTATTTTGCAACACAGAGAAACATATCTGAAGGTGTTAGAAGTGTTTTGCATGATTTTTGAAGTTAGACCCTGAAATGTCAGAAAACAGCGTTTCAGAGCAGAACAAAGTTGGTTCAGGCAATTCAAGCTGAATCTCTGTCCCACTTTAAATTTACACTCTGTGCATGAATAAAAGCTATTTTGCAACACAGAGAAACATATCTGAAGGTGTTAGAAGTGTTTTGCATGATTTTTGAAGTTAGACCCTGAAATGTCAGAAAACAGCGTTTCAGCGCAGAACAAAGTTGGTTCAGGCAATGCAAGCTGAATCTCTGTCCCACTTTAAATTTACACTCTGTGCATGAATAAAACCTATTTTGCAACACAGAGAAACATATCTAAAGGTGTTAGAAGTGTTTTGCATGATTTTTGAAGTTAGACCCTGAAATGTCAGAAAACTTTCTGGGTTACTTTTCAGTAACCTTGTTCCCTGAGAGAGCGGAACGAGATGCTGCGCTTGCTAAAGCGCTATGGGAACGTCTCTATTCGTGACCAGCTGTGAATGATGTGTGTAACACGTCAACAGAGTTGACCCGGAGGTATTATAGCCTCGGTTGATGACGTCATCAGAGCGCACCGTGACACGAGGCTATAAATAGATGAGCCGCAGGTGCATCGTCAGGATATTTTGTCTGAAGAGCAGTCCTGCTGGACATCTTCAGCACGGCATGATAGCGCAGCATCTCGTTCCGCTCTCTCAGGGAACAAGGTTACTGAAAAGTAACCCAGAAAGTTCCCTTTTGAGAGCTACACTCGATGCTGCGCTTGCTAAAGCGCTATGGGAACGAGAATACCCACGCCGCCGTGCTTGAACATGTCTGGACCTCTATGGCTGTGCAGGTGTGTTTCACAAGAACGCAAGGAGGCCTAGACATTAGCTTGCGATGTCGACTCGAGGACGTGAGAGCCCGGAGTGGCATGAACATCCAAACTATAAAATCTTATAAATGTGTGCGGAGAGGACCAGCCCGCCGCATCACAAACTTGTTGTAAGGGAGCACCCCTTGCCAACGCATTGGACGAGGCGACCCCTCTGGTGGAGTGAGCCCTTAGACCTATAGGCGAAGCTTGATCGCGCGCCTCATAGGCAAGAGCAATAGCATCCCTGACCCAATGAGACATAGTCTGCTTGGAGGCAGCTGCCCCTCTGTTATGGACACCATAACAGATGAACAGTTGCTCTGACTTACGCCACTGGCTAGTGCGGTGGACGTAAGCCTGAAGAGCACGGACTGGACACAGTCTATGAGATACCTCCTGCTCCGGCGTTAAAAACGGTGGAGGACAGAAGGCTTCAAGAATGACCGGATGAACAGCCGAGAATGGAACCTTGGGCAGGTAATCAGGATGAGGATGCAAAATCACTTTCACCATTCCTGGGGCAAAGTCTAAGCAGGATGACGAGATAGACAGAGCCTGCATATCCCCAATTCTCTTTAAAGAGGTTATTGCCATTAGAAAAACCATTTTAAAAGTCAGAAGTTTATCAGACGCTGACTCCAAAGGTTCAAAGGGGGGTCCAACCAGACCCTCCAGGACTGTAGATAAGTCCCAGGAAGGGATCTTGGTCTTTACTGGAGGCCTCAGTCGTCTGGCTCCACAGAGGAAGCGAGAGATCAGAGGGTGTCTCCCAAGTGGTGCACCATCAATCAGGGCGTGGCAAGCCGAAAGAGCGGCCACATAAACCCTAAGAGTAGCAGGACATGTACCTGCCGATAATTTATCTTGCATAAAGTCCAGTACTGAAGCAACATGGCAGTTAACTGGATCTACATTGTGCTCTGCGCACCACCTTTCAAAAACTCCCCATTTGATGGCATAATTTTTCCTAGTGGAGGGAGCCCTAGCACTTAGGATGGTCTCAATAACGGCAGGTGAAAGCCCAGTGTCCCTCAGTTGGTTCCCCTCAGGGGCCAAACATGAAGATTCCACAGGTCGGGCCTGGGATGGAATATCATTCCCCCCGCCTGAGATAGAAGGTCCCTCCTCTGTGGAATCGCCCAAGGCGAGCCGTCGAGGAGAGATGTTATCTCCGAGAACCATACTCTGTTCGGCCAACGTGGTGCCACCAAGAGGAGGCAAATCCCTTGTTGGCGAACCCTGGCTAGAACTCCTGGGAGCAGAGAAACTGGAGGAAACGCATACAGGCGCATATTGGGCCATGTGTGCGACATTGCATCCAGACCCAAGGGAGCTGGGTGACTCAGAGAGAAGTAGAGGGGACATTGCGCTGTCTGACAAGAGGCGAAGAGGTCCACTTCCGCCTGGTAGAATCTGTTCCAGATCTGATTCACTATCTCTGGGTGGAGTTTCCACTCCCCTGATGGTAGTGTCTGTCTGGACAGTAAATCTGCTCCCAAGTTCAGATGCCCTGGAATGTACACTGCCCTGAGTGACAGGAACTTTCCTTGGGCCCAGAAAAGAATCCGTCTCGCTATCCTGTACAGGTTGCGAGAACGTAGACCTCCCTGGTGATTTATGTAAGAGACTGCTGCTGTGTTGTCCGCCCGCACTAGGACATGACAGCCCCTTAACTGGGGGAGAAAATATTTCAGAGCCAGAAATATATCCATCAACTCGAGGCAGTTGATGTGCCAATCGAACTGATGGCCCTCCCATGCCCCTTGAGCTGGACGACCATTTAAGACCGCTCCCCAGCCCGTCAGGGAGGCATCCGTCGTTAGCATTACGCGACGACAAGGAGCCCCTAGAGTGGGACCCAGAGTTAAAAACCGGGGTCTGAACCACAAAGTTAGTGTACGAAGCCCGCGGCGCGTCACTTTTATTCGCCTTAGAGGATTGGCTCTTGGGTGAAATCCTCTGGCTTTTAGCCACAACTGAAACGGTCTCATGTGTAACAGCCCCAGAGGAATTACCGTGGAGGCTGACGCCATGAAACCTAACATTCTTTGATACTGTCGAACAGTATGCTCTTGGCCTAACCTGACTTTGCTCATGGTAAGCCGAATGGTCTCGATTCGAGCGGGAGACAATTGTGCCCGCATCGTGATCGAATCCCAAACGACCCCTAGATAAGTCGTTTTCTGGGCAGGAGAAAGAACACTTTTTCCGGTGTTGATTCTCAGTCCCAGAGACAACAGATGAGCTAACACGATGTTTCTGTGTTGGAGCGCCATCTGCCGTGATTGTGCTAGAATTAGCCAATCGTCTATGTAGTTCAAAATGCGGATACCCTGGAGTCTCAAAGGAGCCAGTGCTGCATCCATGCATTTTGTGAATGTGCGGGGTGACAAGGCTAGGCCGAATGGAAGAACCCGAAATTGGTACGCTTCGCCCCCGAAAGCGAACCTCAGGAATTTCCTGTGTTGTGGCAATATTTCTATGTGAAAATATGCGTCCTTTAGATCGATTGTGACAAACCAATCGCATTGTTGAATTTGATTCACAACCATCTTGATAGTTAACATCTTGAACTTGAGTGCTTTGACTGAATGGTTTAAGCCTCGAAGATCTAAGATTGGACGCAGTCCCCCATCTTTCTTGGGAACCAGGAAGTATCTGCTGTAATAGCCTGACTCTCTCTCTGGCCGAGGAACATGTTCTATGGCCTCTTTGCCCAGAAGAGATTGTAGCTCTTGTGACAGTACGTGCATCAGTTCCGGTTTCACGGAAGTGAAAATCACGTCGTTGAAATGCGGAGGATGACGACAGAACTGGATTCTGTATCCTAACTGAACTGTCTTTAGCACCCAAGGAGAGATGTCTGGCAGAGATTTCCATGCTGCCAGACTCTCTGAGAGTGGTATTAGTTTTGATACTTCCTTTTGAGGGGGGTGTTAGATGTTCCGCGTCCAGGATGACAGCTGGAAGCAACGGAACATCTAACATTTCGCTGGAAACTTCTGCCCCCCGAAACACACGAGGTGGCGGGGAAGGAGAGTTTCCGTGAGGGTATCGGAAAGGGGCGGAAAGACCCATGTTGCGCCCCATCCCGCAGGGGGTTACCCCCACCAGATTGGGCGCCAGACCGTCAGGACCTCTTCTTTCTATTAATGATAGTCCTGAGGTCCTGCTTGGGAGGTTGTTGAGCGTGGCGAACCCTCCAATTCCCACGAGGGGGGGCGCGCTCAGCCACGCTCAACTTTTGAACCTCCCTAGGTTTCGAAGGACCGGGGCGAGGCTGGGTGGCAGACAGCCCCTCCCTTTGAGTGAGGCGAGGAAGAAATTGGCCGAACGCTTCCTCATAGTTTTTCACTTCCTTATATTTGGCGACTACTGAGTTAACAGAGTTGCCAAATAATCCAGAGGGAGAAACGGGGGAATCTAATAGGAAAACACGATCTTTTTCTTTTATTCCTGTTAGATTCAACCACAAATGCCTCTCCGTGCTGACTAAAGCACCCGTAGAACGGCCGATAGCACGGGCCGTCTGCTTGGTCGCACGGAGAGACAGATCTGTGGCTCGACGAAGCTCAGCGAAAGCTTCCTCGTCGATGACACTGCCCACACTCAAGTCCTTTAATAGGTCAGCCTGGTACGCCTGCAACACAGCCATTGTGTGCAGCGCAGCACCAGCCTGACCTGCAGCCTGATAAGCTTTACCCACTAAAGTTGATGTTATACGACAAGGTTTAGTGGGGAGAGTAGGTTTCTTCATAGAAGATGCCAAAGCAGGAGAGAGATAACTCGCAAGCGTCTCTTCAACCTTAGGCATCTCCTTATACCCGCGTGCATTTGCACCCACGATAGTCGAAAAAGTCGACGTCGAGGGCATAAACACACGAGAAGTATATGGCTTACTCCATGATTTAGACAACTCATCATGGAGGTCCTCGAAAAAGGGAAGAAAGTGGTGCTGCACTTTCTTTCCTTTGCCACCGGACAGAAACCTATCTTCAAGCTTACTACGTTTGGGGGTATCTTGATCGTGTGGCCAGTCAAGCTGCAATCTGGCCACAGCCCGAGTAATCACCTCAATCAATTCCTCAGTGGATTTAATTCCGCGAGAGGAAAGCTCAGAAGGTGGCTGCTCGTGCTCTGACGAACCAAGAGAACATTCATCCCCCTCGTGAACCGAAGAAGCACCGGAATGCGCTTCGACTTCACGAGGAGGAATGTGAGGATCTGGCGACACGGCAAGAGAAAGGGACGGACCCGTCTCTTGCTCATGAACCAAATCCATATGAGAACCCCACGATGTTAATGTGGGTGCGGAATGAAAATAGTTCAGACGGGAGCGAAGCATTTTAACTGTGAGAAGATCACAGTGCTCGCATCCGCCTTTGTCTATCGCCATAACCGCATGTTCTTCCCCCAAACAAACAAAGCAGTAATCGTGTGTGTCTAACTCACTCATAGGACGAGAGCAAGGAGGCACACAGCGCTTACCGCTTTGTTGATTCATTCTCTGCTTTCAAACTGTTAAACACGTTGAACAAGAGAGAGAGAAAGAGAATGAAAGTTCTGCACACTGACTGCTGACAACTAACTCCTAGCAAGATCAATAGTTTGATTTGAGAGAGAGAGAGCGTTCTTGCCACACACATGCACAGAATGATCTGAAGACAAAAGACCTGACGATGCACCTGCGGCTCATCTATTTATAGCCTCGTGTCACGGTGCGCTCTGATGACGTCATCAACCGAGGCTATAATACCTCCGGGTCAACTCTGTTGACGTGTTACACACATCATTCACAGCTGGTCACGAATAGAGACGTTCCCATAGCGCTTTAGCAAGCGCAGCATCGAGTGTAGCTCTCAAAAGGGAACAGCTTTTCAGCGCAGAACAAAGTTGGTTCAGGCAATGCAAGCTGAATCTCTGTCCCACTTTAAATTTGCAGTCTGTGCATGAATAAAACCTATTTTGCAACACAGAGAAACATATCTGAAGGTGTTAGAAGTGTTTTGCATGATTTTTGAAGTTAGACCCTGAAATGTCAGAAAACAGCGTTTCAGCGCAGAACAAAGTTGGTTCAGGCAATGCAAGCTGAATCTCTGTCCCACTTTAAATTTGCAGTCTGTGCATGAATAAAAGCTATTTTGCAACACAGAGAAACATATCTGAAGGTGTTAGAAGTGTTTTGCATGATTTTTGAAGTTAGACCCTGAAATGTCAGAAAACAGCGTTTCAGCGCAGAACAAACTTGGTTCAAGCAATGCAAGCTGAATCTCGGTCAAACTTTAAAATTGCAGTCTGTGCATGAATAAAACCTATTTTGCAACACAGAGAAACATATCTGAAGGTGTTAGGAGTGTTTTGCATGATTTTTGAAGTTAGACCCTGAAATGTCAGAAAACAGCGTTTCAGCGCAGAACAAACTTGGTTCAAGCAATGCAAGCTGAATCTCGGTTCCACTTTAAGATTGCAGTCTGTGCATGAATAAAACCTATTTTGCAACACAGAGAAACATATCTGAAGGTGTTGGAAGTGTTTTGCATGATTTTTGAAGTTTGACCCTGAAATGTCAGAAAACAGCGTTTCAGCGCAGAACAAAGTTGGTTCAGGCAATGCGAGCTGAATCTCGGTCCAACTTTAAATTTACACTCTGTGCATGTGTGACCGGGGATTTTAAGTTACCACACAGACCACATTTAGCGGGTTCACTTACTTTGTAGTTTATTTAATATTTTCAAAAAGACTAATTCGTTCTGTAAAGTTTTCCACGAATGTACAAAAGATCGCTCCGGCGCACAGCTTTCACAAAATGGAACGAAAACAGTAAAACAGATTTCTGAAAAATAATGTAAACAAAACAAAACAGAGAAGGATACACAGAGCTGGATACAACTTAAATCTCACAGCTCCATATTTCTCAGTTTATAGACACCCGTAATGCACTACACACTTAGCTTCCCAATCTGCTTGTGTGTAAGCAAAGACAAAACCTCTGGAAAATACTGGAATACGAAAGAAAATAATACAACACCGAAATGCTGGGATACAATACAGAGAAACTACCACACAAAACGCATGCGGTAACAAATGACACAATGTGGCACAATACGGCACAATATGCAACAATACGGCAGTGGGAATACTGTACAAAAGAAATAAAGCATCATAAGTACATGAAAATATTACCCACTTACATATCACTTGTGAAAAATAGAAGAACAGAACACTCACGTAACGATGAGCTCCTATTTCACACCTCACGTTTACTTTATGAGCTGAAATCCCCAGCAAAATGCTGTAAACTGTGTAGTTAATCAGATAAAGCATTAATCACATGAAAACACATGAAACATGTCTACAGTGTAGAAGTGTAAGACATTTTGTAAAACCCTAATTAAACAGGCCTACACCACATGGTGTGACATCTTACTATCGTACCTTATACACGATATAACTTCGTAAATACAACATTTCTTAGTAACAACACAACACAATATAGATCCCGAAATGATCATTAACAAGAATATTCACAGGAAATACTATATTTACCTGGATGGACTTACATACGACACTAATTACGGAGAGTGCACGTCTCCCACGCACTGCTCACTGCACATCAAAAATATCTGAGGACGAGAGCGCATGCGCATTTCCCATGTGTAACGCACACAGCACCACCCACTGGCGACTTGAGGAAACTACATGTATTCACTGTCTCTTTTGACTTGACAATTTGCAGAAAACAGCAAATAGAAATAAAATACATTTAAACATGCAGAGAGAGAGAACCCAAAATATTATACTTTTTACCACTTGGTTACATTCTCCCCTGCAATAAGTCAGCGTCCTCGATGACTCACTCAGTTATTAAATCAGTGTTCATAGCACCCCGTAACGCCTTCTCAAACAACGCAGTGCCAATACTCGTCAGCACTTGAGACACCATATCTGTACTGATGCTTACTGCATGACAAGCAGACCTGGGCACATGAAATGGATTCGTGTGAACACCAGCAGTTGTTCGCTTGCCTCTGCGCACAGCTGGAACTGGTACTTCTCTCTGAACTCTGTCAAGCATTTCATCAGTCTTGAACTCCTGAGACTGGACAGGCTCATCTGCATCCTCTACACTCGGGGACACAACATCACATGCTACAGAATCTCTATGAGTGTCAGATGATATTGGTACCTGGTTAACTTCAGAACTGTCATCCCCCAAATTCAAAGTACCCGGTGTCTTTGAGTGAACTGGAATGTCTGCGGCCTCTCTTACTGAGGGTTGCACCACCTCTTCTACCATCACAAAATCTGGCTCAGAAGTGTCAGTCTCGTCTATGATGACATGCTGTGTTTCTGGTTGAGATTTCTCCCTACTCCTAGGCCTAGGAGTGGGCACGGCACCTGAACGCAACTCTGACCGGTGAACCCTTTTCGAGGGCCCTCCCTCTATAGGTTCCACAGTGTACGTTGTGCCTATTATTTCCACTACTCTGTACACAATTGGGCTCCAGGCATCTTGAATCTTGTTTCTGCCTGGATGCCGCTGACGCAAATACACCAACTCGCCCACTTTGACCTGGGGACAGAATGCCTTTTCATTCAACCGAGTCACTCTCTCTAGAGCTTTTTCCTCTGAGTACTCCCTAGCTTTCTCATGGGCGTACTTCAGCCTCTCTTGATGAACAGATAACCAGTCTTGTTTCCCCTCTGAGACTTCCTCACCACCCAACAATGCATCAATGGGCAAATGCGGCTGTACACCAAAAAGAAGATAATAAGGGGAAAACCCTGTAGTAGCATGCGGAGTCACATTGTATGCATGGACTAGCTCAGGCAAATACTCAGGCCAACGCCGTTTTCGTTCTGGCGGAAGGGTACGTAACAGGTTATGAAGCGTTCGGTTATACCGCTCACATTGAGCATTTCCTTGTGGCCTATAAGGAGTCGTACGAGTCTTTTTCACCCCATAGAGTCTGCACAGCTCGGCTACTACTTCACTCTCAAAATTTCGACCCTGATCAGAGTGCAACCTCTCTGGGACGCCGTACTTCATAAACCACTCTCTCAACAAGATCTTTGCTGTGGTATCAGCCTTTTGGTCTTTGGTGGGAAACGCCTGTGTAAACTTCGTGAAAACGTCCGTAACAACCAAAACATTTTCACGCCCGTCAGAAGCAGGCTCCAAGACAGTAAAGTCTACCGCAATCACTTCAAGAGGCCTGGAAGCCAGAAATGCTCTCACAGGGGCACGGACTTTTGGTTGCGGCATCTTTGTGAGGATGCACCGTTGACACTTCTTTACCCATTCCTCCACATCCTCATGCATACCAGACCAAAAACATCTCTGCTTCAACAACCCCACAGTCCGCTCGATGCCCTGGTGCCCCATGTCATCGTGCACGCTTCGCAGCACTCGTTCTTTCAAACACACCGGCAATAAGAGTTGCCAACAGCTTTCCTCGGAAGAATGATCTACTACTCGATAGAGCAACCCATCACGTTCTCTGATAAAACTCCACTGCTTCAGAAGACACTTCACTGACTTGGACAGAGACTTCCTTTCTGGGTACACTGGTCTCTTTTTCTTTTCCCAGTACCTTCTGAAGTCTCTCAGAACAGGGTCGCTTTTCTGAAACTCAATCATCTGTTCCCTAGTGTAACCGGGAAGTGTATGAGTGTTGCCTTGGAGACTAGTGACCGTTTTTTCTCCAGCCTCCAACACACGGATCTGCCTCAGCCTGGCGCACTCAACACCCTTCAACGCCAGTGCAGGTCCCAAGGCTGTACCTCGACTAATCACACTGCAAATCGCTACACACTCATCCCAGTCAGCATCAGGATCAGATTCAGGCTCCCCTGCAAACTCCTGCCGAGACAGAGCATCGGCTGCAGCATTACTCTTGCCTGGTCTGTACTTTACTTCAAAGTTAAAGACAGAGAGCTGTGCTACCCATCTCTGCTCAACTGCTCCTAGCTTGGCAGTTTGCAAGTGGCAGAGCGGGTTATTATCCGTGATCACCTCAAACCAGGATCCCAGTAAGTACCCACGAAACTTTTCGACTACTGCCCACTTAAGGGCTAGTAGCTCAAGCTTCATGCTACTGTAATTGCGATCATTTTTCTCTGCGTCACGCAACCTCCTGCTCGCATATGCAATAATCCTCTTTTCTTCACCTTGTTTCTGATACAGGATAGCACCTAAACCATTCTGGCTTGCATCGGTTTCAAGGATGAAAGGACAACTGAAATCTGCGAAACCAAGTACAGGAGCTGTTGTAAGTTTCTCCTTCAACTGATTAAACGCACGATCACATTGCTCAGACCACAGAGTACTAAACAGTCGACCACTCTTAGCCCACCTGCCTTCTCTCAGACACACATTCACCAAATCATGTAAGGGTCCAGCTATCTTTGAGAATCCCTCGATAAACTTTCTATAATAGCTGCAAAACCCTAGAAATGACCTCAACTCCTTGACAGTTTCTGGGATTTTCCAATTACTAACTGCAACAACCTTGTCGGGGTCAGGTGAAATCCCCTGCACAGCCACCTGATGTCCCAGGAAACGCACGGAGTCTTGGAGAAAACGACACTTCCCCAGCTTCACCTTTAAGCCGGTCTCTGCCAACCGCTTCAGCACGATTTCCAACCTTTCCAGATGTTCTTCAAATGTTTGTGAAAACAGCAAAATGTCATCTAAGTACACTATCAACACCTGAAAGATCAGGTCACTCATGACAGCCTGCATAAGTCGCTGAAAGGTCGATGGCCCATTGCAGACCCCAAACGGCATTCTCCGGTACTCAAATAAACCAAAGGGCGTCGTGAACGCCGTCTTGGCTCTATCTCCGTCACTCACTGCAATCTGATGATAACCAGAGGCCAAGTCCACAGTTGAGAAAAACTTTGCTCCCCTGAGAGCATCAAAGCTCTCGTCAATTCTGGGTAGCGGAAATGCATCACGCCTCGTCTTAGCATTGAGCTTCCTATAATCTACGCACAGCCGTAGTGACCCATCTGTCTTGCGAACCAATACCACCGGCGAGGCATAAGCACTCACACTCTCTTGAATGACACCCTTCTTCAGTAACCTTTTGATGTGCTCTCTGACCTCTTGGTACTGATTCGGTGGAATGCGTCGGTAAGGCTGATTCACCGGTACTTCATCAGTCAAGTGTATCTCGTGTTGAACCTTATCTGTATAACCCAAATCATCATCGTCCAAAGCAAACACACCTAAATATTTCTCAAGCACTGCTTTTAACTGAACCTGCTGTTCAGGTGTGCCTCCCATGTCGATGTGATCTAAGACTGATTGGACGGGGGTTTCCGAACCCTGACCTACACCCACAGTGACCCGTTCTGTGTCTGCGGAGATTCGCTGAAACTTCACTTCACAGGACGAATCTGCATTGCTACCATCTACCTGGGACAACATACCCAAACGGGTTCTGGGCTGAAGCCAAAGATCCTCCTGAGATAGGTTGAGTACCCTCACTGGACACACAGGGCACTCTGATGTAACCAGTGTAGGTACGACAACCAAACCTTCTGGTAAGGGTGTGTTTACGGGTTCTACCAACCACGCAGAGCCATCCTTCTTACCAGCTTCTAGTCCCTTGATCAGGATAGTGGCTGCCGACCAAGCAGGCACATGAGCGGGAGTCTTACCTGCAACACGAGCAAATGAAACTCGCTCAACTAAATCGACCGACTGAGCCTGCTGGAAGGCTACCCTCCAGTTAGAGTCAAGCCTCCCACCTAGTGTTGTGTCAAATTCAGCATGAACAATCTGTCGGCACTTACTAATAATGTTCATACCAATAAGCACAGCCATAGATGACGGACTAGGAGTTTCCTTAACAATCAAGAAACCACACTCCGGCAATGTCATCCCCATAACCTCCACGTCCAGCTCCATGTAACCCAAATAGGGAATGTCTAAACCGTTGGCTGCTGTGATCCTCAGCCAACCTGAAGTAGACAACACATCACTCTCATTCCCAAATAGATGCTCTCGGAAGAACCCCTCTGTTATAGTACTGACCTGACTACCAGTGTCGAGCAGACATGACACAAGCACACCCCTGATTTTCAAGTCCACCATTGGACACGTTCCAACTGCCCGTTCAAGAAACCTGTCTCGATTGGTTCCCTCAGGTGGTGAACCAGTCACTACTCCTTGTGTTGCCTGACT